>NW_026014045.1:0-27750 GCF_020379485.1 Brassica napus | reverse complement strand
TAGAAGTTATCCACTTTAAAATCAGGTGATTCCAGTTTCCCAGTTGGGAAAATACCACAGCTTCTTCGTCGTTCCAATCAAACCAGGATGAATCACTTTGTAAGAGCTTGATTTGAATACATAAGTGGTGGAGAAATCACAGGAAGTTGAATAAATCTCATAGGAGTTGGGATGAAGAAGTTATCCCACTTTCAAATCAGGTGATCCAGTTTCCCAGTTTGGGAATAGCACAGCTTCTTCGTCGTTCCAATCAAACCAGGATGAATCACTTTGTAAGAAGCTTGATTTGGATACATAATGTGGGAATCACCAGGAATTGAATAAATCTCATAGGAGTTGGCAGAAGAAGTTATCCCACTTTCAAATCAGGTGATTCCAGTTTCCCAGTTTGGGAATAGCACAGCTTCGTTGTTCCAATCAAACAGGATGAATCATTGTGGAAGCTGATTTGGATACATAAAGTGGTGGAGAATCACCAGGAAGTTGAATAAATCTCATAGGAGTTGGGATGAAGAAGTTATCCCACTTTCAAATCAGGTGATTCCAGTTTCCAGTTTGGGAATAGCACAGCTTCTTCGTCGTTCCAATCAACCAGGATGAATCACTTGTGAGAAGCTTGATTTGGATACATAAAGTGGTGGAGAATCAACAGGAAGTTGAATAAATTCATAGGAGTTGGGAAGAAGAAGTTATCCCACTTTCAAATCAGGTGATTCCAGTTTCCCAGTTTGGGAATAGCACAGCTTCTTCGTCGTTCCAATCAAACCAGGATGAATCACTTGTGAAGAAGCTTGATTTGGATACATAAAGTGGTGGAGAATCACCAGGAAGTTGAATAAATCTCAGGAGTTGGCATGAAGAAGTTATCCCACTTTCAAATCAGGTGATTCCAGTTTCCCAGTTTGGGAATAGCACAGCTTCTTCGTCGTTCCAATCAAACCAGGATGAATCACTTTGTGAGAAGCTTGATTTGGATACATAAAGTGGTGGAGAATCACCAGGAAGTTGAATAAATCTCATAGGAGTTGGATGAAGAAGTTATCCCACTTTCAAATCAGGTGATTCCAGTTTCCCAGTTTGGGAATAGCACAGCTTCTTCGTCGTTCCAATCAAACCAGGATGAATCACTTTGTAAGAAGCTTGATTTGGATACATAAAGTGGTGGAGAATCACCAGGAAGTTGAATAAATCTCATAGGAGTTGGGATGAAGAAGTTATCCCACTTTCAAATCAGGTGATTCCAGTTTCCCAGTTTGGGAATAGCACAGCTTCTTCGTCGTTCCAATCAAACCAGATGAATCACTTTGTGAGAAGCTTGATTTGGATACATAAAGTGGTGGAGAATCACCAGGAAGTTGAATAATCTCATAGGAGTGGGATGAAGAAGTTATCCCACTTTCAAATCAGGGATTCCAGTTTCCCAGTTTGGGAATAGCACAGCTTCTTCGTCGTTCCAATCAAACCAGGATGAATCACTTTGTGAGAAGCTTGATTTGGATACATAAAGTAGTGGTGGAGAATCACCAGGAAGTTGAATAAATCTCATAGGAGTTGGATGAAGAAGTTATCCCACTTTCAAATCAGGTGATTCAGTTTCCCAGTTTGGGAATAGCACAGCTTCTTCGTCGTTCCAATCAAACCAGGATGAATCACTTTGTGAGAAGCTTGATTTGGATACATAAAGTGGTGGAGAATCACCAGGAAGTTGAATAAATCTCATAGGAGTTGGGGAAGAAGAAGTTATCCCACTTTCAAATCAGGTGATTCCAGTTTCCCAGTTTGGGATAGCACAGCTTCTTCGTCGTTCCAATCAAACCAGGATGAATCACTTTGTGAGAAGCTTGATTGGATACATAAGTGGTAGAAGAATCACCAGGAAGTTGAATAAATCTCATAGGAGTTGGGAGAAGAAGTTATCCCACTTTCAAATCAGGTGATTCCAGTTTCCCAGTTTGGGAATAGCACAGCTTCTTCGTCGTTCCAATCAAACCAGGATGAATCACTTTGTGAGAAGCTTGTTGGATACATAAAGTGGTGGAGAATCACCAGGAAGTTGAATAAAATCATAGGAGTTAGGAGTTGGAAGAAGAAGTATCCCACTTTCAAATCAGGTGATTCCAGTTTCCCAGTTTGGGAATAGCACAGCTTCTTCGTCGTTCCAATCAAACCAGGATGAATCACTTTGTGAGAAGCTTGATTTGGATACATAAAGTGGTGGAGAATCACCAGGAAGTTGAATAAATCTCATAGGAGTTGGGATGAAGAAGTTATCCCACTTTCAAATCAGGTGATTCCAGTTTCCCAGTTTGGGAATAGCACAGCTTCTTCGTCGTTCCAATCAAACCAGGATGAATCACTTTGTGAGAAGCTTGATTTGGATACAAAAGTGGTGGTGGAGAATCACCAGGAAGTTGAATAAATCTCATAGGAGTTGGGAAGAAGAAGTTATCCCACTTTCAAATCAGGTGATTCCAGTTTCCCAGTTTGGGAATAGCACAGCTTCTTCGTCGTTCCAATCAAACCAGGATGAATCACTTTGTGAGAAGCTTGATTTGGATACATAAAGTGTGGAGAATCACCAGGAAGTTGAATAAATCTCATAGGAGTTGGGAAGAAGAAGTTATCCCACTTTCAAATCAGGTGATTCCAGTTTCCCAGTTTGGGAATAGCACAGCTTCTTCGTCGTTCCAATCAAACCAGGATGAATCACTTTGTGAGAAGCTTGATTTGGATACATAAAGTGGTGGAGAATCACCAGGAAGTTGAATAAATCTCATAGGAGTTGGAAGAAGAAGTTATCCCACTTTCAAATCAGGTGATTCCAGTTTCCCAGTTTGGGAATAGCACAGCTTCTTCGTCGTTCCAATCAAACCAGGATGAATCACTTTGTGAGAAGCTTGATTTGGATACATAAAGTGGTGGAGAATCACCAGGAAGTTGAATAAATCTCATAGGAGTTGGGATGAAGAAGTTATCCCACTTTCAAATCAGGTGATTCCAGTTTCCCAGTTTGGGAATAGCACAGCTTCTTCGTCGTTCCAATCAAACCAGGATGAATCACTTTGTGAGAAGCTTGATTTGGATACATAAAGTGGTGGAGAATCACCAGGAAGTTGAATAAATCTCATAGGAGTTGGGATGAAGAAGTTATCCCACTTTCAAATCAGGTGATTCCAGTTTCCCAGTTTGGGAATAGCACAGCTTCTTCGTCGTTCCAATCAAACCAGGATGAATCACTTTGTGAGGCTTGATTTGGATACATAAAGTGGTGGAGAATCACCAGGAAGTTGAATAAATCTCATAGGAGTGGGAAGAAGAAGTTATCCCACTTTCAAATCAGGTGATTCCAGTTTCCCAGTTTGGGAATAGCACAGCTTCTTCGTCGTTCCAATCAAACCAGGATGAATCACTTTTGAGAAGCTTGATTTGGATACATAAAGTGGTGGAGAATCACCAGGAAGTTGAATAAATCTCATAGGAGTTGGAAGAAGAAGTTATCCCACTTTCAAATCAGGTGATTCCAGTTTCCCAGTTTGGGAATAGCACAGCTTCTTCGTCGTTCCAATCAAACCAGGATGAATCACTTTGTGAGAAGCTTGATTTGGATACATAAAGTGGTGGAGAATCACCAGGAAGTTGAATAAATCTCATAGGAGTTGGGATGAAGAAGTTATCCCACTTTCAAATCAGGTGATTCCAGTTTCCCAGTTTGGGAATAGCACAGCTTCTTCGTCGTTCCAATCAAACCAGGATGAATCACTTTGTGAGAAGCTTGATTTGGATACATAAAGTGGTGGAGAATCACCAGGAAGTTGAATAAATCTCATAGGAGTTGGGATGAAGAAGTTATCCCACTTTCAAATCAGGTGATTCCAGTTTCCCAGTTTGGGAATAGCACAGCTTCTTCGTCGTTCCAATCAAACCAGGATGAATCACTTTGTGAGAAGCTTGATTTGGATACATAAAGTGGTGGAGAATCACCAGGAAGTTGAATAAATCTCATAGGAGTTGGGAAGAAGAAGTTATCCCACTTTCAAATCAGGTGATTCCAGTTTCCCAGTTTGGGAATAGCACAGCTTCTTCGTCGTTCCAATCAAACCAGGATGAATCACTTTGTGAGAAGCTTGATTTGGATACATAAAGTGGTGGAGAATCACCAGGAAGTTGAATAAATCTCATAGGAGTTGGGAAGAAGAAGTTATCCCACTTTCAAATCAGGTGATTCCAGTTTCCCAGTTTGGGAATAGCACAGCTTCTTCGTCGTTCCAATCAAACCAGGATGAATCACTTTGTGAGAAGCTTGATTTGGATACATAAAGTGGTGGAGAATCACCAGGAAGTTGAATAAATCTCATAGGAGTTGGGAAGAAGAAGTTATCCCACTTTCAAATCAGGTGATTCCAGTTTCCCAGTTTGGGAATAGCACAGCTTCTTCGTCGTTCCAATCAAACCAGGATGAATCACTTTGTGAGAAGCTTGATTTGGATACATAAAGTGGTGGAGAATCACCAGGAAGTTGAATAAATCTCATAGGAGTTGGGAAGAAGAAGTTATCCCACTTTCAAATCAGGTGATTCCAGTTTCCCAGTTTGGGAATAGCACAGCTTCTTCGTCGTTCCAATCAAACCAGGATGAATCACTTTGTGAGAAGCTTGATTTGGATACATAAAGTGGTGGAGAATCACCAGGAAGTTGAATAAATCTCATAGGAGTTGGGAAGAAGAAGTTATCCCACTTTCAAATCAGGTGATTCCAGTTTCCCAGTTTGGGAATAGCACAGCTTCTTCGTCGTTCCAATCAAACCAGGATGAATCACTTTGTGAGAAGCTTGATTTGGATACATAAAGTGGTGGAGAATCACCAGGAAGTTGAATAAATCTCATAGGAGTTGGATGAAGAAGTTATCCCACTTTCAAATCAGGTGATTCCAGTTTCCCAGTTGGGAATAGCACAGCTTCTTCGTCGTTCCAATCAAACCAGGATGAATCACTTTGTGAGAAGCTTGATTTGGATACATAAAGTGGTGGAGAATCACCAGGAAGTTGAATAAATCTCATAGGAGTGGGGAGAAGAAGTTATCCCACTTTCAAATCAGGTGATTCCAGTTTCCCAGTTTGGGAATAGCACAGCTTCTTCGTCGTTCCAATCAAACCAGGATGAATCACTTTGTGAGAAGCTTGATTTGGATACATAAAGTGGTGGAGAATCACCAGGAAGTTGAATAAATCTCATAGGAGTTGGGAAGAAGAAGTTATCCCACTTTCAAATCAGGTGATTCCAGTTTCCCAGTTTGGGAATAGCACAGCTTCTTCGTCGTTCCAATCAAACCAGGATGAATCACTTTGTGAGAAGCTTGATTTGGATACATAAAGTGGTGGAGAATCACCAGGAAGTTGAATAAATCTCATAGGAGTGGGATGAAGAAGTTATCCCACTTTCAAATCAGGTGATTCCAGTTTCCCAGTTTGGGAATAGCACATTCTTCGTCGTTCCAATCAAACCAGGATGAATCACTTTGTGAGAAGCTTGATTTGGATACATAAAGTGGTGGAGAATCACCAGGAAGTTGAATAAATCTCATAGGAGTTGGGAGAAGAAGTTATCCCACTTTCAAATCAGGTGATTCCAGTTTCCCAGTTTGGGAATAGCACAGCTTCTTCGTCGTTCCAATCAAACCAGGATGAATCACTTTGTGAGAAGCTTGATTTGGATACATAAAGTGGTGGAGAATCACCAGGAAGTTGAATAAATCTCATAGGAGTTGGGATGAAGAAGTTATCCCACTTTCAAATCAGGTGATTCCAGTTTCCCAGTTTGGGAATAGCACAGCTTCTTCGTCGTTCCAATCAAACCAGGATGAATCACTTTGTGAGAAGCTTGATTTGGATACATAAAGTGGTGGAGAATCACCAGGAAGTTGAATAAATCTCATAGGAGTTGGGAAGAAGAAGTTATCCCACTTTCAAATCAGGTGATTCCAGTTTCCCAGTTTGGGAATAGCACAGCTTCTTCGTCGTTCCAATCAAACCAGGATGAATCACTTTGTGAGAAGCTTGATTTGGATACATAAAGTGGTGGAGAATCACCAGGAAGTTGAATAAATCTCATAGGAGTTGGCAAGAAGAAGTTATCCCACTTTCAAATCAGGTGATTCCAGTTTCCCAGTTTGGGAATAGCACAGCTTCTTCGTCGTTCCAATCAAACCAGGATGAATCACTTTGTGAGAAGCTTGATTTGGATACATAAAGTGGTGGAGAATCACCAGGAAGTTGAATAAATCTCATAGGAGTTGGGATGAAGAAGTTATCCCACTTTCAAATCAGGTGATTCCAGTTTCCCAGTTTGGGAATAATAGCACAGCTTCTTCGTCGTTCCAATCAAACCAGGATGAATCACTTTGTGAGAAGCTTGATTTGGATACATAAAGTGGTGGAGAATCACCAGGAAGTTGAATAAATCTCATAGGAGTTGGGATGAAGAAGTTATCCCACTTTCAAATCAGGTGATTCCAGTTTCCCAGTTTGGGAATAGCACAGCTTCTTCGTCGTTCCAATCAAACCAGGATGAATCACTTTGTGAGAAGCTTGATTTGGATACATAAAGTGGTGGAGAATCACCAGGAAGTTGAATAAATCTCATAGGAGTTGGGAAGAAGAAGTTATCCCACTTTCAAATCAGGTGATTCCAGTTTCCCAGTTTGGAAATAGCACAGCTTCTTCGTCGTTCCAATCAAACCAGGATGAAACTTTGTGAGAAGCTTGATTTGGATACATAAAGTGGTGGAGAATCACCAGGAAGTTGAATAAATCTCATAGGAGTTGGAGAAGAAGTTATCCCACTTTCAAATCAGGTGATTCCAGTTTCCCAGTTTGGGAATAGCACAGCTTCTTCGTCGTTCCAATCAAACCAGGATGAATCACTTTGTGAGAAGCTTGATTTGGATACATAAAGTGGTGGAGAATCACCAGGAAGTTGAATAAATCTCATAGGAGTTGGGAAGAAGAAGTTATCCCACTTTCAAATCAGGTGATTCCAGTTTCCCAGTTTGGGAATAGCACAGCTTCTTCGTCGTTCCAATCAAACCAGGATGAATCACTTTGTGAGAAGCTTGATTTGGATACATAAAGTGGTGGTGGAGAATCACCAGGAAGTTGAATAAATCTCATAGGAGTTGGAAGAAGAAGTTATCCCACTTTCAAATCAGGTGATTCCAGTTTCCCAGTTTGGGAATAGCACAGCTTCTTCGTCGTTCCAATCAAACCAGGATGAATCACTTTGTGAGAAGCTTGATTTGGATACATAAAGTGGTGGAGAATCACCAGGAAGTTGAATAAATCTCATAGGAGTTGGGAAGAAGAAGTTATCCCACTTTCAATCAGGTGATTCCAGTTTCCCAGTTTGGGAATAGCACAGCTTTCTTTCGTCGTTCCAATCAAACAGGATGAATCACTTTGTGAGAAGCTTGATTTGGATACATAAAGGTGGAGAAGCAGAATCACCAGGAAGTTGAATAAATCTCATAGGAGTTGGGATGAAGAAGAAGTTATCCCACTTTCAAATCAGGTGATTCCAGTTTCCCAGTTTGGGAATAGCACAGCTTCTTCGTCGTTCCAATCAAACCAGGATGAATCACTTTGTGAGAAGCTTGATTTGGATACATAAAGTGGGGGAGAGAATCACCAGGAAGTTGAATAAATCTCATATAGGAGTTGGGAAGAAGAAGTTATCCCACTTTCAAATCAGGTGATTCCAGTTTCCCAGTTTGGGAATAGCACAGCTTCTTCGTCGTTCCAATCAAACCAGGATGAATCACTTTGTGAGAAGCTTGATTTGGATACATAAAGTGGTGGAGAATCACCAGGAAGTTGAATAAATCTCATAGGAGTTGGGGAAGAAGAAGTTATCCCACTTTCAAATCAGGTGATTCCAGTTTCCCAGTTTTGGAATAGGACAGCTTCTTCGCCGTTCCAATCAAACAAACCAGGATGAATCACTTTGTGAGAAGCTTGATTTGGATACATAAAGTGGTGGAGAATCACCAGGAAGTTGAATAAATCTCATAGGAGTTGGGAAGAAGAAGTTATCCCACTTTCAAATCAGGTGATTCCAGTTTCCCAGTTTGGGAATAGCACAGCTTCTTCGTCGTTCCAATCAAACCAGGATGAATCACTTTGTGAGAAGCTTGATTTGGATACATAAAGTGGTGGAGAATCACCAGGAAGTTGAATAAATCTCATAGGAGTTGGGATGAAGAAGTTATCCCACTTTCAAATCAGGTGATTCCAGTTTCCCAGTTTGGGAATAGCACAGCTTCTTCGTCGTTCCAATCAAACCAGGATGAATCACTTTGTGAGAAGCTTGATTTGGATACATAAAGTGGTGGAGAATCACCAGGAAGTTGAATAAATCTCATAGGAGTTGGGATGAAGAAGTTATCCCACTTTCAAATCAGGTGATTCCAGTTTCCCAGTTTGGGAATAGCACAGCTTCTTCGTCGTTCCAATCAAACCAGGATGAATCACTTTGTGAGAAGCTTGATTTGGATACATAAAGTGGTGGAGAATCACCAGGAAGTTGAATAAATCTCATAGGAGTTGGGAAGAAGAAGTTATCCCACTTTCAAATCAGGTGATTCCAGTTTCCCAGTTTGGGTCTTCGTCGTTCCAATCAAACCAGGATGAATCACTTTGTGAGAAGCTTGATTTGGATACATAAAGTGGTGGAGAATCACCAGGAAGTTGAATAAATCTCATAGGAGTTGGGATGAAGAAAGTTATCCCACTTTCAAATCAGGTGATTCCAGTTTCCCAGTTTGGGAATAGCACAGCTTCTTCGTCGTTCCAATCAAACCAGGATGAATCACTTTGTGAGAAGCTTGATTTGGATACATAAAGTGGTGGAGAATCACCAGGAAGTTGAATAAATCTCATAGGAGTTGGGATGAAGAAGTTATCCCACTTTCAAATCAGGTGATTCCAGTTTCCCAGTTTGGGAATAGCACAGCTTCTTCGTCGTTCCAATCAAACCAGGATGAATCACTTGTGAGAAGCTTGATTTGATACATAAAGTGGTGTAGAATCACCAGGAAGTTGAATAAATCTCATAGGAGTGGGGAAGAAGAAGTTATCCCACTTTCAAATCAGGTGATTCCAGTTTCCCAGTTTGGGAATAGCACAGCTTCTTCGTCGTTCCAATCAAACCAGGATGAATCACTTTGTGAGAAGCTTGATTTGGATACATAAAGTGGTGGAGAATCACCAGGAAGTTGAATAAATCTCATAGGAGTGGGGATGAAGAAGTTATCCCACTTTCAAATCAGGTGATTCCAGTTTCCCAGTTTGTTTGGGAATAGCACAGCTTCTTCGTCGTTCCAATCAAACCAGGATGAATCACTTTGTGAGAAGCTTGATTTGGATACATAAAGTGGTGGAGAATCACCAGGAAGTTGAATAAATCTCATAGGAGTTGGGAAGAAGAAGTTATCCCACTTTCAAATCAGGTGATTCCAGTTTCCCAGTTTGGGAATAGCACAGCTTCTTCGTCGTTCCAATCAAACCAGGATGAATCACTTTGTGAGAAGCTTGATTTGGATACATAAAGTGGTGGAGAATCACCAGGAAGTTGAATAAATAAATCTCATAGGAGTTGGGATGAAGAAGTTATCCCACTTTCAAATCAGGTGATTCCAGTTTCCCAGTTTGGGAATAGCACAGCTTCTTCGTCGTTCCAATCAAACCAGGATGAATCACTTTGTGAGAAGCTTGATTTGGATACATAAAGTGGTGGAGAATCACCAGGAAGTTGAATAAATCTCATAGGAGTTGGGAGAAGAAGTTATCCCACTTTCAAATCAGGTGATTCCAGTTTCCCAGTTTGGGAATAGCACAGCTTCTTCGTCGTTCCAATCAAACCAGGATGAATCACTTTGTGAGAAGCTTGATTTGGATACATAAAGTGGTGGAGAATCACCAGGAAGTTGAATAAATCTCATAGGAGTTGGGATGAAGAAGTTATCCCACTTTCAAATCAGGTGATTCCAGTTTCCCAGTTTGGGAATAGCACAGCTTCTTCGTCGTTCCAATCAAACCAGGATGAATCACTTTGTGAGAAGCTTGATTTGGATACATAAAGTGGTGGAGAATCACCAGGAAGTTGAATAAATCTCATAGGAGTTGGGAAGAAGAAGTTATCCCACTTTCAAATCAGGTGATTCCAGTTTCCCAGTTTGGGAATAGCACAGCTTCTTCGTCGTTCCAATCAAACCAGGATGAATCACTTTGTGAGAAGCTTGATTTGGATACATAAAGTGGTGGAGAATCACCAGGAAGTTGAATAAATCTCATAGGAGTTGGGATGAAGAAAGAAGTTATCCCACTTTCAAATCAGGTGATTCCAGTTTCCCAGTTTGGGAATAGCACAGCTTCTTCGTCGTTCCAATCAAACCAGGATGAATCACTTTGTGAGAAGCTTGATTTGGATACATAAAGTGGTGGAGAATCACCAGGAAGTTGAATAAATCTCATAGGAGTTGGGAAGAAGAAGTTATCCCACTTTCAAATCAGGTGATTCCAGTTTCCCAGTTTGGGAATAGCACAGCTTCTTCGTCGTTCCAATCAAACCAGGATGAATCACTTTGTGAGAAGCTTGATTTGGATACATAAAGTGGTGGAGAATCACCAGGAAGTTGAATAAATCTCATAGGAGTTGGAAGAAGAAGTTATCCCACTTTCAAATCAGGTGATTCCAGTTTCCCAGTTTGGGAATAGCACAGCTTCTTCGTCGTTCCAATCAAACCAGGATGAATCACTTTGTGAGAAGCTTGATTTGGATACATAAAGTGGTGGAGAATCACCAGGAAGTTGAATAAATCTCATAGGATTGGGATGAAGAAGTTATCCCACTTTCAAATCAGGTGATTCCAGTTTCCCAGTTTGGGAATAGCACAGCTTCTTCGTCGTTCCAATCAAACCAGGATGAATCACTTTGTAAGAAGCTTGATTTGGATACATAAAGTGGTGGAGAATCACCAGGAAGTTGAATAAATCTCATAGGAGTTGGGAAGAAGAAGTTATCCCACTTTCAAATCAGGTGATTCCAGTTTCCCAGTTTGGGAATAGCACAGCTTCTTCGTCGTTCCAATCAAACCAGGATGAATCACTTTGTAAGAAGCTTGATTTGGATACATAAAGTGGTGGGAGAATCACCAGGAAGTTGAATAAATCTCATAGGAGGGGAAGAAGAAGAAGTATCCCACTTTCAAATCAGGTGATTCCAGTTTCCAGTTCCCAGTTTGGAATAGCACAGCTTCTTCGTCGTTCCAATCAAACCAGGATGAATCACTTTGTGAGAAGCTTGATTTGGATACATAAAGTGGTGGAGAATCACCAGGAAGTTGAATAAATCTCATAGGAGTGGGAGAAGAGTTGGGAAGAAGAAGTTATCCCACTTTCAATCAGGTGATTCCAGTTTCCCAGTTGGGTTCTTCGTCGTTCCAATCAAACCAGGATGAATCACTTGTGTGAGAAGCTTGATTTGGATACATAAGTGGTGGAGAATCACCAGGAAGTTGAATAAATCTCATAGGAGTTGGGGAAGAAGAAGTTATCCCACTTTCAAATCAGGTGATTCCAGTTTCCCAGTTTGGGAATAGCACAGCTTCTTCGTCGTTCCAATCAAACCAGGATGAATCACTTTGTGAGAAGCTTGATTTGGATACATAAAGTGGTGGAGAATCACCAGGAAGGAATTGAATAAATCTCATAGGAGTTGGGATGAAGAAGTTATCCCACTTTCAAATCAGGTGATTCCAGTTTCCCAGTTTGGGAATACACAGCTTCTTCGTCGTTCCAATCAAACCAGGATGAATCACTTTGTAAGAAGCTTGATTTGGATACATAAAGTGGTGGAGAATCACAGGAAGTTGAATAAATCTCATAGGAGTTGGGAGAAGAAGTTATCCCACTTTCAAATCAGGTGATTCCAGTTTCCCAGTTTGGGAATAGCACAGCTTCTTCGTCGTTCCAATCAAACCAGGATGAATCACTTTGTGAGAAGCTTGATTTGGATACATAAAGTGGTGGAGAATCACCAGGAAGTTGAATAAATCATAGGAGTTGGGATGAAGAAGTTATCCCACTTTCAAATCAGGTGATTCCAGTTTCCCAGTTTGGGAATAGCACAGCTTCTTCGTCGTTCCAATCAAACCAGGATGAATCACTTTGTGAGAAGCTTGATTTGGATACATAAAGTGGTGGAGAATCACCAGGAAGTTGAATAAATCTCATAGGAGTTGGGATGAAGAAGTTATCCCACTTTCAAATCAGGTGATTCCAGTTTCCCAGTTTGGGAATAGCACAGCTTCTTCGTCGTTCCAATCAAACCAGGATGAATCACTTTGTGAGAAGCTTGATTTGGATACATAAAGTGGTGGAGAATCACCAGGAAGTTGAATAAATCTCATAGGAGTTGGGAAGAAGAAGTTATCCCACTTTCAAATCAGGTGATTCCAGTTTCCCAGTTTGGGAATAGCACAGCTTCTTCGTCGTTCCAATCAAACCAGGATGAATCACTTTGTGAGAAGCTTGATTTGGATACATAAAGTGGTGGAGAATCACCAGGAAGTTGAATAAATCTCATAGGAGTTGGGAAGAAGAAGTTATCCCACTTTCAAATCAGGTGATTCCAGTTTCCCAGTTTGGGAATAGCACAGCTTCTTCGTCGTTCCAATCAAACCAGGATGAATCACTTTGTGAGAAGCTTGATTTGGATACATAAAGTGGTGGAGAATCACCAGGAAGTTGAATAAATCTCATAGGAGTTGGGAAGAAGAAGTTATCCCACTTTCAAATCAGGTGATTCCAGTTTCCCAGTTTGGGAATAGCACAGCTTCTTCGTCGTTCCAATCAAACCAGGATGAATCACTTTGTGAGAAGCTTGATTTGGATACATAAAGTGGTGGAGAATCACCAGGAAGTTGAATAAATCTCATAGGAGTTGGGATGAAGAAGTTATCCCACTTTCAAATCAGGTGATTCCAGTTTCCCAGTTTGGGAATAGCACAGCTTTTTTCGTTCCAATCAAACCAGGATGAATCACTTTGAGAAGCTTGATTTGGATACATAAAGTGGTGGAGAATCACCAGGAAGTTGAATAAATCTCATAGGAGTTGGGAAGAAGAAGTTATCCCACCTTCAAATCAGGTGATTCCAGTTTCCCAGTTTGGGAATAGCACAGCTTCTTCGTCGTTCCAATCAAACCAGGATGAATCACTTTGTGAAAGCTTGATTTGGATACATAAAGTGGTGGAGAATCACCAGGAAGTTGAATAAATCTCATAGGAGTTGGGAAGAAGAAGTTATCCCACTTTCATCAGGTGATTCCAGTTTCCCAGTTTGGGAATAGCACAGCTTCTTCGTCGTTCCAATCAAACCAGGATGAATCACTTTGTGAGAAGCTTGATTTGGATACATAAAGTGGTGGAGAATCACCAGGAAGTTGAATAAATCTCATAGGAGTTGGGATGAAGAAGTTATCCCACTTTCAAATCAGGTGATTCCAGTTTCCCAGTTTGGGAATAGCACAGCTTCTTCGTCGTTCCAATCAAACCAGGATGAATCACTTTGTAAGAAGCTTGATTTGGATACATAAAGGGGTGGAGAATCACCAGGAAGTTGAGTAAATCTCATAGGAGTTGGGAAGAAGAAGTTATCCCACTTTCAAATCAGGTGATTCCAGTTTCCCAGTTTGGGAATACAGCTTCTTCGTCGTTCCAATCAAACCAGGATGAATCACTTTGTAAGAAGCTTGATTTGGATACATAAAGTGGTGGAGAATCACCAGGAAGTTGAATAAATCTCATAGGAAGTGGGATGAAGAAGTTATCCCACTTTCAAATCAGGTGATTCCAGTTTCCCAGTTTGGGAATAGCACAGCTTCTTCGTCGTTCCAATCAAACCAGGATGAATCACTTTGTGAGAAGCTTGATTTGGATACATAAAGTGGTGGAGAATCACCAGGAAGTTGAATAAATCTCATAGGAGTTGGGATGAAGAAGTTATCCCACTTTCAAATCAGGTGAGTCTTCGTCGTTCCAATCAAACCAGGATGAATCACTTTGTGAGAAGCTTGATTTGGATACATAAAGTGGTGGAGAATCACCAGGAAGTTGAATAAATCTCATAGGAGTTGGGAAGAAGAAGTTATCCCACTTTCAAATCAGGTGATTCCAGTTTCCCAGTTTGGGAATAGCACAGCTTCTTCGTCGTTCCAATCAAACCAGGATGAATCACTTTGTGAGAAGCTTGATTTGGATACATAAAGTGGTGGAGAATCACCAGGAAGTTGAATAAATCTCATAGGAGTTGGGATGAAGAAGTTATCCCACTTTCAAATCAGGTGATTCCAGTTTCCCAGTTTGGGAATAGCACAGCTTCTTCGTCGTTCCAATCAAACCAGGATGAATCACTTTGTAAGAAGCTTGATTTGGATACATAAAGTGGTGGAGAATCACCAGGAAGTTGAATAAATCTCATAGGAGTTGGGAAGAAGAAGTTATCCCACTTTCAAATCAGGTGATTCCAGTTTCCCAGTTTGGGAATAGCACAGCTTCTTCGTCGTTCCAATCAAACCAGGATGAATCACTTTGTGAGAAGCTTGATTTGGATACATAAAGTGGTGGAGAATCACCAGGAAGTTGAATAAATCTCATAGGAGTTGGGATGAAGAAGTTATCCCACTTTCAAATCAGGTGATTCCAGTTTCCCAGTTTGGGAATAGCACAGCTTCTTTCGTTCCAATCAAACCAGGATGAATTTGTGAGAAGCTTGATTTGGATACATAAAGTGGTGGAGAATCACCAGGAAGTTGAATAAATCTCATAGGAGTTGGAAGAAGAAGTTATCCCACTTTCAAATCAGGTGATTCCAGTTTCCCAGTTTGGGAATAGCACAGCTTCTTCGTCGTTCCAATCAAACCAGGATGAATCACTTTGAAGAAGCTTGATTTGGATACATAAAGTGGTGGAGAATCACCAGGAAGTTGAATAAATCTCATAGGAGTTGGCAAGAAGAAGTTATCCCACTTTCAAATCAGGTGATTCCAGTTTCCCAGTTGGGAATAGCACAGCTTCTTCGTCGTTCCAATCAAACCAGGATGAATCACTTTGTGAGAAGCTTGATTTGGATACATAAAGTGGTGGAGAATCACCAGGAAGTTGAATAAATCTCATAGGAGTTGGGAAGAAGAAGTTATCCCACTTTCAAATCAGGTGATTCCAGTTTCCCAGTTTTGGAATAGCACATCTTCTTCGTCGTTCCAATCAAACCAGGATGAATAACTTTGTGAGAAGCTTGATTGGATACATCAAGTGGTGGAGAATCACCAGGAAGTGATAAATCTCATAGGAGTTGTAATACGTCCCTAGATTGCTTCTCTGGATAGTATGGGATAGATCCTTGCTAGAACGAATCAAAGACTCAAGCTCTACAAGGTTGTGGATCGATTGGTGACACAAGAGGCTGCGGAAAGGCTCCTTGATACTCCTAAGTGACTAGATCGGATATGACACACCGAGATAGACACTCTTGGGTGTTGGATACTACACACCAACAAGAACACTCAACAACTCGCGGACAAGCAGTAGAGAGAACAAAGAAAGAAAGGTTTATGATAAAAGATAATTGATTTTGATAAGGGTTCAAAGTACACTTATATAAGAGAAGTTGGAACAGACTCCAAGCTTCTCGAAAACTATCAAGAGAGTAAAGGCACACGCTCTCTTGAAAATAGAAACAAAAGACAAGTTTGAAAACATGAAATGAAAGACATTATATAACATAAGGTTGATCCGGGATAAGGTTGGATCGAGATCATCAACTAAGAGTTTTGAGAAGCAAATCTATGGCCTCGTTAAAAACCTATCTTTGGAAAACCCATTGGGACAAAACCAAAGATAGGGAAAAAGAGCACACATAGATTGCTTGCTTAGTTGATGATCAGCTTGATGGTGAAGTAGCTTGAATGGTGATAAGTGTGTCTTGTTGATCAAGCTTCTACCAAGACATTCCTCTTGCTTCCATGACTCTTAACCAATCCTCCAATAACTTGCGTGAGCTTCCTTGATCTTGATCGAGTCATAGGTCCTTTGGCAAGGCTAGAACATCTCCATCAGTCGGCTTATCCAGATCCTCATCATCTCCATTAGCTAGTTGGTCCATGATCACATCATCCCCTCCCTCTTGAAAAGGATTTGTCCTCAAATCTGGCTCATCTGCAACAAAGGGATCAAGTCAGTAACATTGAAGCTATCACTTATGTCGTACTTACCTTGCAGATCAAGTTTGTAGGCATTGTCATTGATCCTCTTGGTGACTTCAAAAGGGCCATCAATCCTCGGCATTAGCTTAGACTTCCTCTCTTTTGGAAACCTTTCTTTCCTCAAGTGAACCCATACTTGATCTCCAACTTCAAAGATCATCTCACGCCTTCCCTTGTTGGCTTGTTTGGCGTATTGCTTAGTTTTCTCTTAGATTGCGCTTAGCTTGCTCATGAATCTGCTGAACCATCTCAGCTTTCTTTTTCCCATCCATACTAACCCTTTCACACTCAGGTAAAGGTATTAGATCCAAAGGTGAGATGGGATTGAACCCATAAACAATTTCAAAAGGAGAAAACTTAGAAGCAGAATGCATAGCATGATTGTATGCAAATTCACAATGAGGCAAAGTAATCTTCCCATGATTTCAAGTTCTTTTTGATGAATGCACGCAGGAGAGTTCCTAAGGTTCTATTAACTACTTCAGTCTGCCCATCAGTTTGTGGATGACAAGTAGTAGAAAACAATAGCTTAGTTCCTAGTTTAGACCACAATGTTTCCAAAAGTAGCTAAGGAATTTAGTATCTCTATCTGAAACTATAGTCCTAGGCATTCCATGCAAACGTACCACTTCTCTAAAGAACAAATTAGCTACATGTAATGCATCATCAGTCTTATTGCAAGCTATGAAATGTGCCATTTTAGAGAATCTATCAACAACCACAAAGATAGAATCCTTTCCAGTCCTAGTTCTAGGCAAACCCATAACAAAATCCATAGATATATCATTCCAAGGATGAGTAGGAATAGGCAAAGGAGTATACAAACCGTGAGGTTGAACTTTAGACTTTGCAAGCTTGCAAGTTGTGCACCTTCCACAGATTCTCTCCACATCTCTTTTCATATGCGGCCAATAGAAGTGATCCTGCAAAACTTTAAGGGTTTTTGCTATACCAAAATGACCCATCAAGCTTCCTCCATGGGATTCCCTGACAAATAGATCTCTCAAAGAGCAATTAGGCACACATAAACGATTGTCATAGAATAAGAATCCATCATGCCTAAAATAATGTCCTGAAGCATACTTAGCACATGATTTATAAGCTTCTTGAAAGTCAGGATCAGATTCATACATTTCTTTAATCTGCTCAAAGCCTAGCAACTTAGCATCAAGAGTAGTTAAGAGGACATACCTTGGATAGTGCATCAGCAACTATATTCTCCTTACCTTGTTTGTATTTGATCACATACGGGAAGGTTTCAATGAATTCTACCCATCTAGCATGTCTCTTGCTGAGCTTACTTTGTCCTTTGAGATACTTGAGAGATTCATGGTCGGTGTGAATGACAAACTCCTTTGGCCAGAGATAATGCTGCCAAGTCTGTAGAGCTCTCACCAAGGCGTAGAGTTCTTTGTCATAAGTGGCATAGTTGAGAGTAGCTCCACTGAGTTTCTCACTGAAAGTAAGCAATAGGTCTTTTATCCTGCATCAACACAGCACCAATTCCAATTCCTGAGGCATCACATTCTATTTCAAATGTTTTAGAAAAATCAGGAAGTATGAGAAGAGGAGATTGAGTAAGCTTCTCTTTAAGGAGTTGGAATGCGGCTTCTTGAGCTTCTCCCCACTTGAATCCTACATCCTTCTTGATTATCTCAGTTAGGGGAGCTGCTAGAGTGCTGAAATCCTTCACAAAGCGCCTATAGAAACCTGCCAGTCCATGAAAACTCCTTACTTCTCCCACTGTAGTTGGACTCGGCCACTCTTGTATTGCTTTGATCTTTTCCTGATCCACCTTTACACCATCTGCACTTACAACAAACCTAGAAAGACCAAGTTATCTGTGCAAAAAGTGCACTTCTTTAGATTGGCATATAGCTTTCCTTTCTCAAAACATCCAAAACAGCCCTAAGATGTTCTATATGATCTTCTAAGCATTTGCTGTAAACTAAGATATCATCAAAGTACACAACAACAAAGATGCCTATGAAAGACCTAAGAATATGATTCATCAATCTCATGAATGTACTAGGCGCATTGGTTAATCCAAATGGCATAACTAACCATTCATACAAGCCATGTTTAGTTTTAAATGCAGTTTTCCACTCATCTCCTTCTTTCATCCTAATCTGATGATATCCACTTTTCAAATCTATCTTAGAAAAGATGCAAGAACCATGCAATTCATCAAGCATATCATCTAATCTAGGAATAGGGTGGCGATACTTCACTGTTATGTTGTTGATTGCTCTACAATCAACACACATGCGCCAGCTCCCATCTTTCTTTGGCACAAGGAGCACTGGAACTGCACAAGGACTCAAACTCTCTCGGATATGACCCTTCTCCATCAGCTCCTCTACTTGTTTTGCAGTTCTTTGGTTTCAACTGGATTGGTCCTGTATGCTGGACGGTTGGGCAGTGTGTAGAACCAGGTACAAAGTCTATTTGGTGCTCAATCCCACGCACTGGAGGCAATCCAATGGGGCTATCTTCTGGAAACACATCTGCATACTCCTGTAAAAGAGAAACTAGTTCACTCGGATGATCCGGTGTGTGATCAGTAACTGTTAGAAGAGTCTCTTTAAACATAAGCAAGATAATAGAATTTTGAGAGAGTAGAGAATTCTTTTGATATCTCCCTGTTTGGCATAGAGGCTGTGATGCTTGTCATGATCAGGTTTGAGATCAATCTCTTTCGCTTTCTTTTTCTGAAGCTGGATTTGATCTTCATGAACCTCTTTAGGAGACAAAGGCACCAGCACAGTCTTCTTTCCGTTGAATTCAAAAGATGTTTGTTGGTGAAGCCATCATGATTCACACGTCTATCATACTGCCAGGGTCTTCCAAGGAGTATATGACTGGCTTCCATTGGCAACACATCACACAAGACTTCATCTTCATATCTACCAATGGCTATAGGAACCAGTACTTGAGTAGAAACTTTCATCTCGCCCTCCTCATTGAGCCACTGCAATCTGTAGGGTCTTGGGTGTTTCTGAATTTTCAAACCCAATTTCTTCACCATAGTCTCACTGGCTACATTGACACAACTTCCTCCATCAATAATGAGACTGCACACCTTTCCCTGAACCATACACCTTGTGTAGAATAGATTCTCTCGCTGCTCAAACTCTCCATTCTTGGCTTGCAAGTTCAAGAGCCTTCTTGTCACCAACAATCTTCCTTTCACGGGTTCTACTTCACTTTCTTCTTCAGACTCTCATGATCAGACCAAACTTCTCTTCCTCTGATTCATACTCTCCATTCTCAAGAAGAATCATAACCTTTTTGTTGGTGCACTCATTAGCATAATGCCCACGCCCTTGACATTTGAAGCACTTAACATCTCTAGTTCTTGAACTAGTAATTTCAGCTTTGCCTTTGTCTTTGCTGTATAGCTGCTCGGCTTAGTCTCTTCTTTCTGCTGAGGCTTGCTATCCTTCAGATAGGATGTTTTCTCTTCTTTAGAGTGGTGGAACTTAGACGATCCATAGCTGCGTGAGTTACCCTTCCTCTTGAGCTGCTGCTCCACTAGAATAGCTTTGTGCAACATCTCTTCTATTTCCACATAGTGTTGCATCTCCACATTGTCTTGTATCTCACGGTTAAGTCCTCCAAGAAACCTTGCCATAGTAGCTTCTCTATCCTCCAAGATACTAGCTCTCAACATCAGCAACTCCATGTCTTGATAGTATTCTTCAACAGTTCGTGTTCCTTGGGTAAGTCTTCGCAGCTTTTGATGTAGGTCGCGGTGATAATGGCTTGGAACAAACCGTTTGCGCATGAGTGACTTCATCTCGTGCCATGAATCAACCGGATTCTCTTGGTTAAGCCGTCTAGTAGTTACAAGTTGATCCCACCAACTCAACGCATAATCATAGAATTCAGTTGCTGCAATCTTGATCCTTTGGGCATTGGAGTAGTGTTGGCAATTGAAGACAAGCTCGATCTTCTTTTCCCATTCCAAGTAGGCATCTGGATCCACCTTGCCATGGAAGGGTGGAATCTTAAGCTTAAGTCCTGAAAGCTTGTCTTTGCGTGACCCCCTTCCATCATGTTCACGCCTTGATCTTCCTCTGCTCAGTTCAGAAGAGAACTACTGCGCTCAGTTGGGTTGTGCTCAGTTCTATTGCGCGAGTAGTAGTTGTCGGTCTCTTGTGAACCCGCATGCTCTTGCCGTACTGGAGTAGGCCGGTTCCTTCTAGACTCATTGCTATGTCCCTGGCCAGTAGCTTGCCTCAACTCTTGTCTCATCTCCTCACGTAATTCCTTCATGCTAGCCTTGAGCATATCAGCCATAGTAGAGATCATGGTCTGATTCATTTGCTCGGTCATTTGATCTCTCAGCATCTTGTTCTTCCTTACTAGCTCGGCTTCTTCTTCTGATTCTTTCCCCATTGGTACCTAGAATCAATAACAACACTCAACCAGTAAATAGTTCCAATAAACTGATCGTAATCAGTAGATGATCAAGAGATTTTAAACTGAAAATAAACTGGCGGTAAAAGAAAACTTGATTATCAAGCAACAAGAATTCAAATCGACAACAAGTAAATCACAATAGAAACGCGATCAGGGTAGGTTTGTTAATCAGATTTCGACGACACACAAGTAGATCTAGTTGTTATAGGTGATTTAAAACAGATCACACGATCAATTAGATTCAAACAAAAGATCAAATCTAGAATATGAATCGATAACAATCGGATCTAAAAGCGCGAACCTAGATCTATCAATTTCAAACTCTTAACAATTAGATCGACACAAAATGATTAGATCACACACACTCAAACGACCACGGATCACAGATCAATCAATGGATATTGCGAAACAAAGAACAGATCAGTTGAAACAAAACGGATCGATCTAAAAACTGATCAAGAAGATGAACAGGTTAAATCGAAACAAAAGAGAAACGAGTACTTCCCTAACCAGAGATGCTCTGATACCACATAATACGTCCCTAGATTGCTTCTCTGGATAGTATGGGATAGATCCTTGCTAGAACGAATCAAAGACTCAAGCTCTACAAGGTTGTGGATCGATTGGTGACACAAGAGGCTGCGGAAAGGCTCCTTGATACTCCTAAGTGACTAGATCGGATATGACACACCGAGATAGACACTCTTGGGTTGTTGGATACTACACACCAACAAGAACACTCAACAACTCGCGGACAAGCAGTAGAGAGAACAAAGAAAGGTTTATGATAAAAGATAATTGATTATTGATAAGGGGTTCAAAGTACACTTATATAAGAGAAGTTGGAACAGACTCCAAGCTTCTCGAAAACTATCAAGAGAGTAAAGGCACACGCTCTCTTGGAAATAGAAACAAATGACAAGTTTGAAAACAAAATGAAAGACATAATATAACATAAGGTTGATCCGGGATAAGGTTGGATCGAGATCATCAACTAAGGATTTGAGAAGCAAATCTATGGCCTCGTTAAAAACCTATCTTTGGAAAACCCATTGGGACAAAACCAAAGATAGGGAAAAAGAGCACACATAGATTGCTTGCTTAGTTGATGATCAGCTTGATGGTGAAGTAGCTTGAATGGTGATAAGTGTGTCTTGGTTGATCAAGCTTCTACCAAGACATTCCTCTTGCTTCCATGACCTCTTAACCAATCCTCCAATAACTTGCGTGAGCTTCCTTGATCTTGATCGAGTCATAGGTCCTTTTGGCAAGGCTAGAACATCTCCATCAGTCGGCTTATCCAGATCCTCATCATCTCCATTAGATAGTTGGTCCATGATCACATCAATTGGGATGATGAAGAAGTTTTATCCCACTTTCAAATCTTGTGATTCACATTTTCCCAGTTTGGGAATAGCAAAGCTTCTTCGTAGTTCCAATCAAACCAGGATGAATCACTTTGTGAGAAGCTTGAATGGGATACATAAAGTGGTGGAGAATGACCAGGAAGTTGAATAATTCTCATAGGAGTTGGGATGGAAGTTATACCACTTTCAAATCAGGTGATCCAATTTCCCAGTTTGGGAATAGCCACAGATTTCTTGTCGTTCCAATCAAACCAGGATGAATTCAATTGTGAGAAGCTTGATTGGATACATAAAGTGGGGGAGAATAACAAGAAGTTGAAAAAATCTCATAGGAGTGGGAAGAACAGAGTTAGAAGAAGAAGAAGTTATCCCACTTTCAAATCAGGTGATTCCAGTTTCACAGTTTGGGTTTCTTCGTGTTCCAATCAAAACCAGATGAATCACTTGTGAGAAGCTTATTTGGATACATAAATGGTGGAGAATCACCAGGAAGTTGAATAAATCTCATAGGAGTTGGCAAGAAGAAGTTATCCCACTTTCAAATCACGTGAATCAGTTTCCAGTTGGGAATAGACAGCTTCTTCGTCGTTCCAATCAAACCAGGATGAATCACTTTGTAAGAAGCTTGATTTGGATACATAAAGTGGTGGAGAATCACCAGGAAGTTGAATAAATCTCACATAGGAGTTAGGATGAAGAAGTTAACCCACTTTCAAATCAGGTGATTCCCGTTTCCCAGTTTGGGAATACCACAGCTTCTTCGAATTTTCAATCAAACCAGGATGAATCTCTTTGTAAGAAGCTTGATTGAATACATAAAGTGTGGAGAATCACAGGAAGTTGAATAAATCTCATAGGAGTTGGGAAGATGAAGAAGTTATCCCACTTTCAAATCAGGTGATCCAGTTTTCCAGTTTGGGAATACCACAGCTTTTTGTCGTTCCAATCAAACCAGGATGAATCACTTTGTGAGAAGCTTGATTTGGATACATAAAGTGGTGGAGAATCACCAGGAAGTTGAATAAATCTCATAGGAGTTGGGATGAAGAAGTTATCCCACTTTCAAATCAGGTGATTCCAGTTTCCCAGTTGGGAATAGCACAGCTTCTTTGTCGTTCCAATCAAACCAGGATGAAATCACTTTGTGAGAAAAGCTTGATTTGGATACAAGAAGTGGTGGGAATCACCAGAAGAAGCTGAATAAATCTCATAGGAGTTGGGAAGAAGAAGTTATCCCCTTTCAAATCAGGTGATTCAGTTTCCCAGTTTGGGAATAGACAGCTTCTTCGTCTTCAATCAAACCAGGATGAATCACTTTGTAAGAAGCTTGATTTGGATACATAAAGTGGTGGAGAATCACCAGAATTGAATAAATCTCATAGGAGTTGGCAAGAAGAAGTTATCCCACTTTCAATCACGTGATTCCAGTTTCCCAGTTGGGAATAGACAGCAGCTTCTTCGTCGTTCCAATCAAACCAGGATGAATCACTGTGAGAAGCTTGATTTGGATAAATAAAGTGGTTTAGAATGACCAGGAAGTTGAATAAATCTCATAGGATTTGGATGAAGAAGTTATCCCACTTTAAAATCACGTTATTCCAGTTTCCCAGTTTGGGAATACCACAGCTTCTTCGTCGTTCAATCAAACCAGGATGAATCTTTTGTAAGAAGCTTGATTTGAATACATAAAGTGGTGGAGAATCACTGGAAGTTGAATAAATCTCATAGGAGTGGAGGAAGAAGAAGTTATCCCACTTTCAAATCAGGTGAGTCCAGTTTCCCAGTTGGGAATAGCACATCTTCTCGTCGTTCCAATCAAACCAGGATGAATCACTTGTGAGAAGCTTGATTTGGATACATAAAGTGGTGGAGAATCACAGGAAGTTGAATAATCTCATAGGAGTTGGGATGAAGAAGTTATCCCACTTTCAAATCACGTGATTCCCAGTTTCCCAGTTTGGGAATACACAGCTTCTTAGACGTTCCAACCAAACCAGGATGAATCTTTGTAAGAAGCTGTATTTGAATACATAAAGTGGGGAGAATCACCAGGAAGTTGAATAAATCTCATAGGAGTTGGGAGAAGAAGTTTATCCACTTTCAAATCATGTGATTCCAGTTTCCCAGTTTGGGAATAGCACAGCTTCTTCGTCGTTCAATCAAACCAGGATGAATCACTTGTGAGAAGCTTGATTTGATACATAAAGTTGTGGAGAATGACCAGGAAGTTGAATAAATCTCATAGGAGTTGGGATGAAGAAGTTATCCCACTTTCAAATCAGGTGATTCCAGTTTCCCAGTTTGGAATGCACAGCTTCTTCGTCGTTCCAATCAACCAGGATGAATCTCTCTGTAAGAAGCTTGATTTGAATACATAAAGTGGTGGAGAATCACCAGGAAGTTGAATAAATCTCATAGGATTGGGGATGAAGAGAAGTTATCCCACTTTAAAATCAGGTGATTCAGTTCCCAGTTTGGGAATACCACAGCTTCTTCGTCGTTCCAATCAAACCAGGATGAATCTATTTGTAAGAAGCTTGATTGAATACATAAAGTGGTGGAGAAACACCTGGAAGTTGAGTAAATCTCAATAGGAGTGGGAAGAAGAAGTTATCCCACTTTCAAATCAGGTGATTCCAGTTTTCCCAGTTTGGAATACCACAGCTTCTTCGTCGTTCCAATCAAACCAGGATGAATCGCTTTGTAAGAAGCTTGATGAATAAATAAAGTGGTGGAGAAACACCTGGAAGTTGAATAAATCTCATAGGAGTTGGGAAGAAGAAGTTATCCCATTTCAAATCAGGTGATTCCAGTTTCCCAGTTTGGGAATAACAAGGTTCTTCGTTGTTCCAATCAAACCAGGATGAATCTCTTTGTAAGAAGTGATTTGAATACATAAAGTTGTGGAGAATCACCAGGAAGTTGAATAAATCTCATAGGAGTTGGGAATAAGAAGTTATCCACTTTCAAATCAGGTGATTTCAGTTTTCCAGTTTGGGATAGGCACAACTTCTTTGTCGTTCAATCAAACCAGAAGAATCACTTTGTGAAGAAGCTTGATTTGGATACATAAAGTGGTGGAGAATCACCAGGAAGTTGAATAAATCTCATAGGAGTTGGGAAGAAGAAGTTATCCCACTTTCAAATCAGGTGATTCCAGTTCCCAGTTTGGAATAGCACAGCTTCTTTGTCGTCCAATCAAACCAGGATGAATCACTTTGTGAAGAAGCTTGATTTGGATACAAGAAGTGGTGGAGAATCACCAAGAAAGTTGAATAAATCTCATAGGAGTTGGGAAGAAGAAGTTATCCCACTTTCAAATCAGGTGATTCCAGTTTCCCAGTTTGGGAATAGCACAGCTCTTCGGCGTTCAATCAAACCAGGATGAATCACTTTGTGAGAAGCTTGATTTGGATACATAAAGTGGTGGAGAATCACCACGAATTTGAATAAATCTCATAGGAGTTGGAAAGAAGACGTTATCCCACTTTCAAATCACGTGATTCCAGTTTCCCAGTTTGGGAATAGCACAGCTTCTTCGTCGTTCCAATCAAACCAGGATGAATCACTTTGTGAGAAGCTTGATTTGGATACATAAAGTGGTGTAGAATGACCAGGAAGTGGAATAAATCTCATAGGATTTGGGATGAAGAAGGATCCCCCACTTAAAATCAGGTGATTCCAGTTTCCCAGTTTGGGAATACCACAGCTTCTTCGTCGTTCCAATCAAACCAGGATGAATCTATTTGTAAGAAGCTTGATTTGAATACATAAAGTGGTGGAGAAACACCTGGAAGTTGAGTATATCTCATAGGAGTTGGGAAGAAGAAGTTATCCCACTTTCAAATCAGGTGATTCCAGTTTCCCAGTTTGGGAATACCACAGCTTCTTCGTCGTTCCAATCAAACCAGGATGAATCTCTTTGTAAGAAGCTTGATTTGAATACATAAAGTGGTGGAGAAACACCTGGAAGTTGAATAAATCTCATAGGAGTTGGGAAGAAGGAAGAAGTTTATCCCACTTAAAATCAGGTGATTCCAGTTTCCCAGTTGGGAATAACCACAGCTTCGTCGTCTTCAATCAAACCAGGATGAATCTCTTTGTAAGAAGCTTGATTTGAATACATAAAAGTGGTGGAGAATCACCTGGAAGTTGAATAAACTCTCAGGAGTTGGGAAATAAGAAGTTATCCCACTTCAAATCAGGTGATTCCAGTTCCCAGTTTGGGAATAGCACAGCTTCTTTGTCGTTCCAATCAAACCAGAATGAATCACTTTGTGAGAAGCTTGATTTGGATAACATAAAGTGGTGGAGAATCACCAGGAAGTTGAATAAATCTCATAGGAGTTGGGAAGAAGAAGTTATCCCACTTTCAAATCAAGTGATTCCAGTTTCCCAGTTTGGGAATAGCACAGTTCTTCGTCGTGTTCAATCAAACCAGGATGAATCACTTTGTGAGAAGCCTGATTGGATACATCAAGTGGTGGAGAATCACCAGGAAGTTGAATTAAATCTCATAAGATTTGGGATGAAGAAGTTATCCCACTTTAATCAGGTGATTCCAGTTTCTCAGTTTGGGAATACCACAGCTTCTTCGTCGTTCCAATCAAACCAGGATGAATTATTTGTAAGAAAAGCTTGATTTGAATACATAAAGTGGTGGAGAAACACCTGGAAGTTGAGTAAATCTCATAGGAGTTGGAAGAAAGAAGTTATCCCACTTTCAAATCAGGTGATTCCAATTTCCCAGTTTGGGAATACACAGCTCTTCGTCGTTCCAATCAAAACCAGGATGAATCGCTTTGTAAGAAGCTTGATTTGAATACATAAAGTGGTGGAGAAACACCTGGAAGTTGAATAAATCTCATAGGAGTTGGGAAGAAGAAGTTATCCCACTTTCAAATCAGGTGATTCCCAGTTTTCCAGTTTGGGAATACCACAGCTTTCTTCGTCGTTCCATCAAACCAGGATGAATCTCTTTGTAAGAAGCTTGATTTGAATACATAAAGTGGTGGAGAATCACCTGGAAGTTGAATAAACTCATAGGAGTTGGGAATAAAGTATCCCACTTTCAAATCAGGTGATTCCAGTTTCCCAGTTTGGGAATAGCACAGCTTCTTGGTCGTTCCAATCAAACCAGAAGAATCACTTTGTGAGAAGAAGCTTGATTTGGATACATAAAGTGGTGGAGAATCACCAGGAAGTTGAATAAATCTCATAGAGTGGGAAGAAGAAGTTATCCCACTTTAAAATCAAGTGATTCCAGTTTCCCAGTTGGGAATAGCACAGTTCTTCGTCGTTCACATCAAACCAGGAGAATCACTTTGTGAGAAGCCTGATTTGGATACATCAAGTGGTGGAGAATCACCAGGAGTTGAAATTATAAAATCTCATAGAGTTGGAAGAAGAAGTTTATCCCACTTTCAAATCAGGTGATTCCAGTTTCCCAGTTTGGGAATAGCACAGCTTCGTTCCGCTCGTGCCAATCAAACCAGGATGAATCACTTTGTGAGAAGCTTGATTTGGATTACATAAAGTGGGGAGAATCACCAGGAAGTGAATAAAATCTCATAGGGTTGGGAAGAAGAGTTATCCCACTTTAAATCAAGTGATGCCAGTTTCCCGTTTGGAATAGCAATCTTTC
>NW_026014044.1:0-48766 GCF_020379485.1 Brassica napus | reverse complement strand
TTTGGAGAGAAAATGAATAAAAGTACCCATAGCTGACCATCGAAAAGGCCATCGGTCGGTGATTGAAGACGATAATCGATCGATACACATTCTGTGTTGTGGATCGACAGCGAAGCGCGCAAAAGCCAGATTGGGTTCCAGCTGACGTTAAGCCCAAATCCCATAAGAATTACCAAATTTCCCTTGAAAAGTTTTGACCTAACATTTATGTGCTCCTGCATCTGATAAGATACAGATTACAATTCGGTTGATAGAAACAATCTAGTTCATAATTGGAAGAGGCACAATTATTAGGTTTTCATGTTTATCTAATTTCAAATACAATGAAACATTTTTTTTTTGCATCATACAAATTATCATTTTAAGAAAAGACGTTTTTGAAAAATCTACTTAACTCAATAAATAAACATACTGAAGAGAAAATGATCTCTATTTTTTTTTTTGAACACAATCAAATACAGTTTTAAATTATTATTCTACTAATTATCATCCACAAATATTGAAATAGTAAAAGTTAAAGTTAAAGTTATTTTAATTAAAAATAAACAAAATATAGAATATTATTTCGTTCATTTGGTGTAGGAACATTATTCACTAGAGGTCAAACATGGTAAAATCAAATAATATATATCATCCAATTTAGACCGTCACATTTTTTATTTTAAATCCACTATACATAACAAAATTATATGAGACTTTGTAGAGGCCCATTATGAGATCCACACAGGAAGTTTAGGCAAGATATCTTGTTTTGTTACATGAAGCGATACCGTTTAATCGGTCTGTTTATTTACCAATTGGGCCTTCGGTTCAAACCCATTTATATTTCTCTTTTTAAAAAAAAATTCAAACAGGGAACCCTCAGCAAAGAATTCGCAATCTCGATCTCGGAGAAGGGATAAGAAATGGCGGCCAAAACCTTAACAAGGTCTGAAGCTTCCTGATGAATAAGTTTCTGACGAAGCCGTCAACGAATATTTTGCAGCACAATATCAGATTGATACGGCGGAGGTAATTGGAGTGTTTCGACATGATCGTTTGCTTCCACCAAAGGTTAACCGGTAAGTATTGATGTCTGTAACCTAGTCGTAGCTTAATAAACGATGGAAAATAAAGGAACTCGGTTACGGCATAACCTAAATATAGTTCATTTTAGAAAGCGACGAAGATGAAGAAAACTTTATGGGCCCCTGTAAATTCTTAGAATCCTACTTTACTACCAGATTTGGGCGGGAGGTAATTGGAGCGTTTCGTCATGATCTTGCTTCCACCAGAGGTTAACTGGTAAGTATTGATGTTTGTAACCTAGTCGTAGCTTAATAAACGATGAAAAATAAAGGAACTCGGTTATGGCATAACCTAAATATAGTTCATTTTAGAAAGCGACGAAGATGAAGAAAACGTTATGGGCCCCTCTAAATTTTTAGAATCCTACATTACTAATCTTTCAGAGCCCAAGTCAAATGGTTGATATTATTACGGAAGATCATAAGTAGACACCATCAACGAAAAGGAGGAATGAGTTTTAACAGGACATGTGGCAGCTTCTCCTCTCCCTATTTGATGAGGTGGCAGCATAAGAAGAGAGAAAACTCTGGAAGGTAGTATGAGCATTACAAAGCCCAAAGGGCATCTTGCGGTACGCGAAAATACCATATGGATAAGTGAATGTAGTCTTTTCTTGGTCGTCCGGATGGATAGGAATCTGGAAAAATCTCGAATACCCATCGAGAAAACAGTAGTACTTGTGGTGTGCAAGCCTTTCTAACATCTGATCTATGAAGGGTAGGGAAATGATCTTTTCTTGTGGCAGCGTTAAGCTTCCTGTAATCTATGCACACCTTGTGCCCAGTAACAGTCATCATAGGGATCAGTTCATTTTTATTATCTTTACCACTGTAACTTCTCCTTTTTAGGAACCACATGTACTGTACTGACCCAGTTGCTGTTTAAAATTGGATAGATAATTCCTGCATCCAAAAGCTTCATTATCTCTTTCTTCACCACCTCTTTCAGATTTGGATTCAGTCTCTTTTGATGCTCAATTGATGACTTTGACTCGTCTTCCACGTGTATCCTATGCATGCATAAATCCGGCGAGATTCCTGGAATGTCATTGAAAGTATACCCAATAGCATTGTGATAATTGTGCAACTTATTGAGCAACAAAGTTAGTTCTCCGCTAGTTAAGTTAGCGTGGACTATGACAGGGTATGACTTATCATAGAGGAAAGCGTATTTGATTCCACGAAGAAGTTGTTTTAATTCAACTTTCGGTACTTTTTCTGAACCCCAGCTGTCAGTTGCAAGATGGTGTCGTTCGACACTATCTGATAGGTATCGATCGACTTTTAATTTGGATTCTTCATTTTCTTCCTTGTCAACACACATGGCTTCCTTACTGGCGCCCATTAGTCGAGCGTACTCAGCGGCTCTGTTATCAATACTAAAAATGTTTCTTTCAGGAGCCGTGAGAGTATTCTCAAAGGGATCGTTAGAACACATATCTATGAAAGATTGGTCAACAACCTAGGATAGGTGATCTACAAAGAAGGTTTTTCTATCGATCAAAGGTTTGTTGACCATATTTCCATGTCAAAATTCACTGACAAATCTTTGATGTTCAGACATATACGCCATTTCCTAATGTCAATGATCGCACCAACTGTGGCCAAGAATGGTATTCCAAAATTAAGGGAGTGATATTAGTGGGTATATAGAATTCATTTATCCTTATGGGCACGTTTTGAAGGACACCTTCTGGAATACTAACATATCTATCGGCTAGAATGAGAGTGATATTAGTGAATTTGAATTGATTTAGCCCGAGGGCTATTGCAACAGAATAAGGTATTAAATTCACGCTGGAGCCTAGATCACAGAGAGATCTCTGGACCCTCTCACTGTGGATGTTGCAATCCAAACCAAACCTACCGGGTCTGGTTGTTTAACTGGGATTCTTTCCTGAATCATATCACTTACTTGCTCAGAAACCATCATCATACTTTGTTCTGATGGTCGAAAACCTCCGGTCACCAAATCTTTCACGTACTTCTTGATAGGAGTAGAAATTTTTACAGTGTCACTGAGTAGCAGCCCGACAATTATCTTGTCGAATGCTTTCTTGCCTATGGCTTTTCAAGTTCTAGTTTCGCTTTAATTTGGGTGTAGGGAAGGTAGTATTGGGTCTATATATCCTTGATACAGCTGGTTTAAAAGACTTAGACAGTTGAGGATCCGGATGGACGGGGTGTCTATCGACACTTTCAAGCTGTTGTCGATCTCATCAATCTCCGATTCGGCTTCCTTTTCATCGGGATCGGATTGCAATTCTTCTAACTCTTCAGCTCGATCTAATTTCTCCATTTCTTTTCTCGGATGTGGGTTGAGTTGTCTTCCACTTCTCAATGTAATGACATTAACCAAGTGCCTTGGATTAGTGTCAATTCTTCCATGAAAGAATCCTTCTTCCCTTCTGACAAGCCCAGTGTTATGCACAACTTGGCTATCCAATTTCTCGACATGAGCACTGAAACCTTCAAACTTCTCATTTAAATTAGAATACATGGAATTCAATTCTACATCAAAATTTGCACTCATCTTCTGCTGGCCTTACAGAAATTCTCTAATTATAAATTCCACTTTGCCTTCGTGAGTCTGTGCTGCCTTGTAGCCTCTTGTAAAGCTCATGTCTCTCTGCTGATCTGTGAATATCTGTTCACGAAAACCATTCTCATCGATGAGGTCTACATGATCTTCTTCACATGAAAAGGTCTGAACCTTATTGGCTAATTTAACTTGCTTCATGCAACTAGAAGAGCATTAACTGATTCTAATGCTGTCTTCACCTCAGATATTCGATTCCTCAGCCATCTTCATCCTCTCAAGATCAGTATTTTTGGTCGCAGATCCCTCCAAATTCAGATATGTGTCGCCTTCTCCTGCACCGAATTGATGACGTGGCAGCATAAGGTGGGAGGAAAATCTTTTTTATATATATAGATATATATAGATATAACACCAAATTATTAATGGTGCACACCTAAAAAAACAAGAAGCTGAAATGGTATGTTCTTTTTGATGTTCAATAGAATGTTTTTTTTTGGTTAAACAATTACACAAAAATTTGATGTTATTGACTGTAGTAGTCCCAATAATAGAACATTGAATTTGATATTATATTCACAACCTATGCATATTATTAAATTTCTCTAACAAGTAAAATTTTTAATTAACTTTGAATTATTAGCTGTTTAATAAAAAAAATTGTTTTCATGTAAAAATAAACATAAAATCATTTTTTTCTTTTTATGTGTTCCCTTATTTATTATACCATCTTATTTCGAGAAAAAAATAGTGTGATTTACAGAATGTATAAATACTAAAATATATATGGTTCATATTTCAGGTAGATAAAATATTTTCAAATATAATATGTATTTAAAAAAAAATATTAGTATCATTAATTTTTTAGATTGTAAAATATAAGTATATCATATATATTCAGCAGTTACACTATTCATTTAGCTTATTACCATACATATTTTGTTTTGAACCGTTTATTTTAGACGAATGGCAGTTGTTCCGCAGTATGCGTTCCTCTTATATAAACATCAATTATACCATACCGCACCGCTCAAACCGCTGTTACCATTAGGAGCCTAAGTGTTTAAAAGGGAAATTAAACGTATTTTAATACATAAATTAAGGGTCTGGTAGCATGCTATCATGAGATCATTGAAAACGGTAAAAAAAAGCGTAAACTTTCAAATTTAGGCCAACAAAAGCTTGAACTTAGGTTTGAGCCAAAAAGCTCCAATTTTTTAAAAATAGCCATTTTAAATTTTACACTTTGTTGACTGGACCGAATTAGAAACCCGATAAAGTTAACAGTTAACTCATTAAACGACTGTTAACTAGAAAAACGACGTTGTTTTGAAAATTCATTCACAATTAACAAAACGACTTTGTTTTGCATCTCTTCAATATTTTCTTATCTTCTCTTCTTCTCTTTCGCGACAAATAATCCCCAAATCAAAAACCCTAATTGTCTAATCTTTCAGTTCTCTAGTTTCTCTAGATGAAGACAAGCAGTAGTTCTTTCTCTGGTGACAGGTAATGATTCTCATATGTTTTATTAAGTCGAATTGTCACTCTGAATTACTTATCGGGTTTTAGGCGACGAGAGCTTAGTCTCGGTTTCTTGTCGATTTTTATGGTTGTTAATGTTGGTTTTTGTAAAATGACCTAATTCTAAAGAATGCCTACTCCATGTTCTCGGGTTTTGTAGTTGAAGAGTGTCCCATTCACCATTGTTATATTTCTTCAGTACCTCTAAAGCGTCTTCAAACTGTCCTATGGTGTAGCAACCAGCTATTACCCAAAACATACGCTCTAACTCAGGATCCTTGCTGTCTCTTTTCCAGTTTGACAATATTTGTCTTGCACACATTCGATGTTCTGCTTCTGTTAGTTCATTTTTAACAGCATTTACTAAGCTCTGCATAAATTATTAAACTAAAGACATTCAATTCAATACATTTTTATTGAGAAAACAAAATAATTAAGATTCTAACCTTTTGTTTGTCTGAAATAACGGTGAATTTAGAGCTATCTTGTAATCCCAAATCTTCCTTCAACAATCTTACAAACCACTCCCAGTTTATGTTATTCTCGACCTACACAACAGCCCAAGCAATTGGAACTATTCTATTTTCACCATCTCTTCCAACAGCAGCCAATAAGTGTTTTATATCTCATTTGAGAAATGCTCCATCTAAACCAATGTTGGGTCTACAAGTTTCAATCCAGGTCTCTCTTTGAGCTTTAAAACACATGTAAAGACGATCAAATCTCTGTTTGCTCCTTACCACAGGCCATGTAAGAGTCTCAATCTTCATAGTGGAGTACTGATTAATTTTAGGACTTCAGCTTGATAGTCCCAAATCCGTGAAAAGTGAGCTTCATGGCTGGTTTTCCTTTCTCTGTAAAGCTTAGCCTTTGCTTTTCCACACAGCTCCTCCATGCCAGTGAGATTATATTCTCTCTGTATCTCATCCGCCATCTCTGTCCTAGTAAACTTAGGATTTATTCTTAGTCTTTCCTCAAAGAGCGTGGCAATAGAAGAAGTCTTCAACCTCTTCGAGTACCATGATCTAATGCAACAATGCTCATTTACAAATACCTTCACTTGCATCTTATGTCTTCTTCTTTCATATGAACAATAAATTCTCCAAGGACAGTTAGACTCTATATCATAGCATTTTGCACCAAGCGCCTTAGCACAAGACTTATAGAGCTTGATATCATATCTTGATTGAAGAGAATACCTAAGAAAGCTACTTTGAAATCAGACGCACATCCGTACGTTTTCCCCAAATACAGAAGTTCTTCACAACTAAGTGTATTTGCAACCTCTTCTCTACGCTCATACTCTTCTTCATTGTCATCAGATGACAATGGGTCTGGAATTTTATCATCATCCCAAATGTCATCACCACTGTCTCCGTCACTAACATTACCCTCGTTGTGTGTATCATCTCCAAAGGGAGCGCTTAAATCATCGAAAACTTCTTCTTCAACAGCAATACCATTCTGATCACCCTTATTCTCACTTTCAGTATCACCTCCTTCACCGGCTTCGTTCTCTTGCTCGTCCGTAGCTTCTATAGGATCTCTAACACTTTCCCTTCTGCTCCCTCACTACGAAGAGCCCGAAGTAATCCCATCGTCTTAGCCATCTTCTGTGTTGTCAATGGAGAGATTAGAGAATGAGGAGGTTAGAGAATTGAGAGATTACAGAATTAGGGTTATTCAATTTGGGATTCTAATTTTTATATCATGTGTCGCGAAAGAGAAGAAGAAGAGAAGATACAAAAAATTTGAACAAATACAAAATGATGTTGTTGTGCTAGTTAACAGCCGTTTAACGAGTTAACTGTTGACATTATCGAGTTTATAATTCGGCCCAGTCAACAAAGTATAAGATTTGAAATGGTTATTTAAAAAAAAAAAATTGGAGTTTTTTTCTGCTCAAACCTAAGTTCAAGCTTTTTTGGCCTAAACTGAAAGCTTTGGCCGTTTTCTCTAAACTAGAAAATCTAAATGTTAAGCATGTTAAATATTATGTAGTTTCCAAGGAATTTGGTTTTAAAATATAGTAGTATATTTTACAAGTTGGTGTCATGAACTCTCAAATTAACTAGCGTCATCTTGACAACTGAATCACTTGAAAAAAAAAACAATAAGACACTTAATGATGTTTATCTTGATCCAAAGGTTGTCTATATATAATGATCAACCACCCAACATTTGCTTAAATATGTCCATATTATGATGTCGTTTACCACTTTGTGACTTCTCACATCATTGCCTCTCAGCATGTGTTTGCGACTTCTCCCTTACTTATCCCTACATCAACTATTATTATGTTTTTTTTTACTTCATTGACGATTTTAATCATCTGAAGCTCTGAAAACGAATGAAACATATTACTGAAATATTATGAAGAAATAGAAATATAGTAATTTAAGGTTTCAAGTATGGTGAAGAAATAGAAACTTACAAATACTTAAATTATGGGAGTATTCAGGATTGTTAAACGTTGTGATACCAATAAACTCTTCAGACATCGAGATTCTTCATATTGGAAAAAGCTTACTGAATATATTACACATTACAACGGTCCAATTCAAAACAAAAGTCAAAAGCACTCTTACACAAAACACAGACAATAGAAAATTTTCAACTTAAAACTTATCAACCAAGCAAAATCCACCGACTTCTTAACTTAAGATATTACTCAGTTAGGACTGAAGAACTTAAGCTTAAGTCCTTGAGTAACCATACTCCATATCCCACCTATGGAGAATGCCAAGCTGAATGCAACTCCTAACCAACCCAATCCCCAGTGGAAATACCAATTGAAACTGTACTTGGCCGGTTTCTTGATCAAAACCCACATGAAGCAAGGATAAGCAAACGTGACCGGAAGGGTGAGTCCACCGAGCAAACCAGCGAGACTAGACAGGAAAGGGAGTGCAACGCCGATGAAAAAGGAGACAAAGCCAAAAAAGACTCTAAAACCTGATCTGACCCAGATTGAACATGGCTTGTTGGTTCGGCTTGTGTAGCCAGCCTCAAAGCTGTCAAAGGCGGGCATAGAGTATATCTGAAAGCTGCTCAGGCAGCTGAAGACTACTAGGAGAAATGCCGTCGCCAATAAACCTCGAGGAATGTCGTGAATGTGGAATTCATAAAGAGCAGCGAGCATACCTCCAGAAGGCATCTGTAAGACCAAGAAAACTATAAATAAAGCTTATCCTTACGATAATTGTGCTGAAGAAATAAAAGCCAAACCAGTTTCAATATTTGATACACCAAAATGAAAACGATCCAAAACTGAATCTACATTAAAAAAAAAAAAAGAAAAGAAAAGAATCTAACACCAAACTAGAGAAGACTTATACCAAGGATATAATAGTAAATGGAACTTACAAGGTTCCCATAAGCCCAAAAACCTCCGATGGAGATTGGAAAGATACACAGAGCAATGAAGAAGTAAGAAACTTTGGCTCCTCTCCACATTGGTACATGAGCTGGATGCTTAAACGTCGATGGCATCGTCGACTACAAAGATTTTCACTACTTATAGTACAAGTCCAGTATTGCATTAAATATAAACAGAAACATTTTGCGTTTTCTTTACCTGAATTTCAAGAACCAAGTTGTGACCTCTGAAGGCAAAAGCTACAATACCAAGAGCATTCAACACAGAAAAAACCGAACCAGAAAGCGAAGGCATAGAAAGTGGCTCGTAGGAAATAGTGGCTGGTCTTGGTTGACTAACAGAGAGAACCCAAACCATTGTAGAGTAAGTTATCGCAGTCACTGCTCCTATTAAGGAGAGTCCCGCGATGGAATTGAGGTTTGGAAGTTGAGACAGAACGATGCATAGAGAAGTAAACACCAGATACCATTCAACTGTTGTTAAAGGGTTCGAGGCGCATAATGGACCACAGACTATTTGGAAGAAGAGTTTCATTGTCTCTCCACCGATCAAAATCAGAGCTGTCGCGGTTCCTGCTGATAAGTAAACCGTAGGAAACAATGCAAGCCAAACTCCCAATCTTTCTCCTGTTCCAAATCAAGAATCCCCCGATATCAGTAATTGGTGAGAGAAAAAGTTAGTATTGGCAAAAATGTAGATTTCAGTTACCAAACGCAGCTTGTGCAAGCTCAACATATCGATTATAACGTTTCCCCGGGACGGCTTCGTGTAACTGAACTAGAATCCACAGTGTGTAGAGTTGCCAAATATAGGCTATTGTCAGTGATAGAATTCCCCAACTCCTAAACAACATAAGTCGACAGAAAATGGTTTATTCCTAACTAGCCAAATATTCAATCTATAAGCATAACAAGTTATAAATGATTCAAATGTTTGAACTTGTAAAATTATAGTGTATCTTTTATTTTTCCATATAAAATTTATTTTATCTACAAACATAAATGTGAACAAATACTCAAAAAAAAACCCATCCTTTTCACAACAAATACATGTACTATTAAGAAAAACAAATATTTGCGGGATAACAAGAAACAAAATAGACGATAAAGATTCTGTCTTAATCTACATTAAAGCGAAAAGTATGTCCGAGAGTGGCCACATGTGTAATGATGGAAGCATGAGAATGAAAAAAAATACCTACGGCCAATTTGAACTGTTTTCAAAGTTCAAAAAGTAAATTAGTCACTAGTATATTATTATTTATTATTTCCAATGATGAAATTTTCTTTTAAAAAAAAAAAACTGAAAGTGGATCTGAACGATAGAGAGATTGGACACAAACATCTAGAAATTTTGAAACACAAGAAAAAGATGTTGGAAATGAAAAATGAATTGCGCACAACGCACCAGCCAAGAAACGCAAACGCGACGGGGAGAACGAGAGCTTGAAACCCAACACCAGCGTTTAGGTTATGAAACGCGGCATAGTGAGCGTTTCCGTTACGAGACTCAGTGATAGGAAGCCAAGCGTCTTGTGGGTTGAGCTTAGTGAGATGACCCACTTCCTCTAGATATCCTTTCATGTTGACAAGAAGACGTTTCATAGGAGTTCCAATGGGACTCAAGAACCTCGGCGATATGAAGGAAGTAGGAGTCCATGCCGCCGAGGAGGATTTAGTGGCGGGACGAGGAGATCTTTGACCGGACGGAGTTAGAATCTCTGGAGTGGAGACACGCGGCGTTGCAGGTATTGATATTAGCTCTGTCTCGGGTCTCTCGTCCATTGTTCTCTTTCTCTATCTGAGCAGGTGGACAAAGATGGTGTTTGTTTTGCCTTTTTCTCAGTATCACTCTCTCTCTTTCACTCTAGTTTCTGGTCTCCATAGGGGTTGAGGATTTATTATGAGGTTTTTGTCCTTTTATTTTAATTACTTTTGTATTTTTAGAATTCCGACAGAAAAAGAATACAAATAGGGCTCCTTTATTGGTCTTGAAGAAACTTCTTATTTAATAAAGTAAATGACATATTAACTAACACAAGATTTCAACAAATGAATACAGAAGCTCAATCAAGAAAACATGGCATATTTCAAGCTTGTTTTACTTGTCCTTGCTACTAAGTACTAACATTGTGGCATGTTACATGATGTGAAAAACAACTTGCAAAAACATAACAACAGTGACTGGAGATATTTTTTGGGGGGGAATTTATAAGAAATACCAAGAGACATACATACTCGAAGTCTTGGAATCAAATTTTTTTTTTTTGACAACAATAACTAAACTATGATAAGAAACCTACCGGTTCGGAAAACCAAACCGGTGGGGTAAAATCAACATAAAACACAGCTGAAGAGGAACTCCGAGCACCTCGTGCAAGCTTGTCCGCCACTAGATTAGTTGCTCTTGGAATCAAGTTTTTAAAACCTGATACATTGCAAAGGTAATTAATGCGTATTATAAAAATTTATTCCTCATTATCGCCTAAACTACCAAAGAACCAACATGGAATCATTACTTGTACAAAGAAAGTATAGCAGACCTGATTGAACAACCTTTTATGGACTGAAAACATGAAGTGAGACAAACACAATCATGGAAGATTATATTTAATGGATTACTATGATCCGCCCACAAGAAATGCATTAAAAATCATTCACTTTTGGGTGTTCAATAAGAATGATTTTTATTCCTTGTTCAGTATTTTTGAGTCCAGACGCTCCAACAGGATATTTTGTAACCAATACAACAATTGACAATGTAAGCCCATGGTCAATAAAATAATATGAACGCCTCTCGATTTATTTATTTATCTTTTTTCACTGTTCTAAAAATTAATTGTAAGATAAAATTGATTAAAATTTATATTCAATTAATTTAATCTTAATATATACCAATAAATTAGAAAATTACTGGAAATGAAACTAAAGTTAAAAAAATCAACAAGAATGATTTAATCACTAATTTATGAAAGAATTATACTATATGATATTTTGTATTCTTAATCATGCTATTGATTGAGAACATGCTTATGTGGAAACGTTATAATTTCATTAGATGACTAGCTTGCTATTGTGATTCAACAAAATTTATGACTCACTATTAATTTTCTCTAAACTTGTTGACATGACTAATGCATGTTATATCATTCAAATTATCCTAATAAGTGACTTTACTGTTTCAAATAAAAGGTTCAATTGCATTACTTAAGGATCGTATCCACGAAGAACTAAGGCACACAATAGATCTAAAGCAGATGTGATTAAGCTAGGCAAATAATTTAAAAGCAATAAACAATGAAACAGAGTAAACAAGTAATTGTTTAGTTGATTAATTGAGGTTGTTAACAGTGAAGAGAAAGCAGATCAGGTTTTGTAGTGACTTTTTGAAGAAGACAACAAATGTCCAAGAGAAAGTAGATAGAAACATAGAGTATGAGAACAATTCTATCTTAGAAGGTCGTCCAATATCCATAGGCATAAGGACTCTCTTGCTGGGACCGCGTTTTGAGAGAAAGGCGATTTTGTGGCGATCTTGAGTGCGACTGTGACCTAGATTTCGACGATGGATTTGGCGAATCCGCCGGGGGTTCTAAACCCTCCGGAGGTACAATCGGTGGGTCTGGGTGAGGTAAAAAGTGATTCTACGGTGGCGAAGGCAAGGAGTTGGATTTCGGCGGTGAAGGATAAGAAAAGTCTGCAGAAGTATGAGGTTGAGGTACTAACGAAGGATGGGAAGAACAAGGTCGAGATTCCGAGTGAGATTCTTGTGGATTCTACGCTGTTGTGGGATGATTTTGTGGTGGGGAAGTTTCTCGATCTTGCTCCTCATTTGGCGAAGGTGCACATGGTGGTGAATAAGATCTGGAGCTACGGTGAGCTAGCTTCTAAGGTGGAGGTCTATGTGGTTAACGCAACGACGATGCGTTTCAGGATCTCAAATTCTAAAGCGCGTGATAAGGTTCTCAAGAGAGGGATGTGGAATATTGCTGGAGTTCCTATGGTGGTGACCAAATGGTCTCCACAAACAGAGGCGGAGAAACAGGAGGAGAGTGCTATACCAATGTGGGTTCATCTTAGGAGGGTTCCCTTACACATGTACTCTTGGGAGGGACTCAGCTTCATGACTAGCACAGTGGGTTCCCCTGATAGGTTACATCCAGAGACTCTGGCGTGTACTAATCTGGAGGAGGCAAAGGTGTTCGTTAATGTAGATGTCTCGAAGTCGCTACCAAAAGAAATTGAGTTCTCAAAAGAGGGTAAGGAGTTCACTGTTGAGTTACATTATCCTTGGCTGCCAGCAAGGTGCAATTTGTGTGAGAAATGGGGTCATACTGAACGAGTTTGTGTGAAGCGTGGTAAAGCCAAAAACAAGAGTGATGATCTGATCAGAAGCGGTGAGAAATCAAAGGAGGATGGTAAAGAACAAGAGTTGGGTTTGGAGGTTCCAAGTGAAGTTTTTGAAGGTAAGGGTATGGAGGAAAATCAAGCAGATAGTAATGGGATTCAGGAGAAGAGTTCAGTATCAAGTTGGAAGTTGGTTTCACCAGAGAAAGTAGGGAGATCGCCTGTGGGAAATGTCGCTGAAGTGCTGATCTCTGCATCTAAGTTTGCGGTGTTAAATATGGATGACGTAGAAGAGGTAGAGGAAGGAGAAATAGAGGAGGACAAGCTAGAGAGTTATTTGGAGGACAACTTGGAGGATATGGATAAATTAAGAGAGATAGAAGGAGATCTTTTAGAGGATGACATACTGGAGCAACAGAGTAGAGGCAAGGATAAAGCTGTGACAAAAAAAGGGTTGAAAAGGGGGCCAAAGGCGAAAGCTCAGGACGCGAATCCAGCTAAGAGCACAAGGCTTTCTCGGAAAAAAAACTAATATGTCGTGCTTCTTCTGGAATGTGAGAGGTTTCAACAAATATTTAAAGCATTCAGCAGTCAAGGAGTGGATAAGGGATAAAGAAATGAAGTTTGGTTGTGTTTTGGAAACAAGGGTGAAAGAGAGAAAGGTTGAAAGGATAATAAGGGAAAGTTTTAAGTGAGTGGTCAGTGATGACAAATTATGATTGTAGTCCTGGAGGAAGAATTTGGGTCTTTTGGAGGGAATCTGTTTGTGTTACCCCAGTGTACAAGTCTGATCAACTGATCACTTGTTCAGTGAGGTTAGAGGATGAGGGGGAGTTTCTCTGTACGTTTGTTTATGCAAAAAATCAGAGTGAGGAGAGGAAGGTGTTATGGGATGATCTCTGCCATCACCATGACTCAGCTATGTTCAAGAATAAAGAGTGGATTATTATCGGAGATTTTAACGAGATATTGGATGGGGAAGAAAACTCAAGATTCTCGAGTTTGGGAAGAGTTCCTGGTGGGATGAGAGATTTTCAGAGGGCGGTACTTCACTGTCGTCTGTCGGATTTGGGTTATCAAGGTCCTCTGTTTACTTGGAGCAACAAACAGGATGAAGGAATTATTTGCAAGAAGCTTGATAGGGTTTTGATGAATGATGCAGCTCTTCAACGGTTCTCAAGCGCTTACTCTGTATTTGAGGCAGGTGGATGCTCCGACCGTATGCGCTGTCGAATTCAGCTGAAGCCAGCTCAGGAGAAAATCAGAAGACCTTTCAAGTTTGTAAATGCTATTGGTACACTTCCAGGATTCCTCCCTATGATTCAGAATTATTGGGATAGTACTGGGATTCTTTTTCACTCTACTTCAGCTCTATATAGATTTTCAAAGAAGCTCAAGAATCTGAAGCCGTTGATAAGGGGTTGGGAAGAGAAGGTATTGGTAATCTTACTAAGCGAACAAAAGAAGCTCATGAGTTGTTGTGTGAAAAGCAGAAGCAAACGCTTCTACACCCGAATGAGATAGCAGCTCAGGAGGAAGCGGAAGCATATGAGAAATGGCTACACGTAGCCACTCTTGAAGAAAATTTCCTCAAGCAACGATCAAAATTGCACTGGTTAGATGTTGGTGATCAGAACAACAAAACCTTCTACAACGCCATCAGAACCCGGCAGGCTCATAATATGATTAGAGAGGTGCGAAAAGATGATGGTACTACTGTTACTGATCAGCAGGAGATCAAACGGGAGGCAGAAAGGTTCTTCTCGAATCTGTTGAATATTAGTCCAGAAGAGTATAGAGGAACTACTGTGGACGAGTTGAGTGATCTTATGGGATACAGATGTAGTTTGGATGAGTGCAGAGATCTTGAGGCTGAAGTAACAGAGGAGGAAATTCGGAAAGTTCTCTTTGCTATGAAAAGCAATAAGTCTCCGGGTCCGGATGGGTTCCCATGTGAGTTCTACAAGCTCACTTGGCCAGTGCTTGGGCGTGTTTTTGTTGTGGCCATTCAGTCGGTGTTTAAATTTGGGTTTCTTCCCAAAGGAGTGAACTCTACTATCTTGGCGCTAGTTCCTAAGAAGACTGATTCAATGGAAATGAAGGACTATAGGCCCATTGCGTGTTGTAATGTCCTATATAAGGTAGTGTCCAAGATTTTAGCAAACAGACTGAAGAAGCTTCTGCCAAATATCATCAGCGAAAATCAGTCAGCATTTATTAAGGAACGGTTGCTTATGGAAAATGTCTTGCTAGCCTCTGAGATGGTGAAGGACTATCACAGAGAGTCTGTCTCTCCACGGTGTGTTATGAAGATAGACATCTCGAAGGCTTTTGACTCGGTTCAGTGGGAGTTTGTTCTGAGGGGGTTGGAAGTTATGGGGTTTCCAGAAAGATTTATACATTGGATCAGATTATGCATTACAAGTCCGTCCTTTTCTGTCCAAGTCAATGGAGAGCTTGCGGGTTATTTTCAGAGCTCGAGAGGTCTCCGCCAGGGTTGCTCTCTCTCTCCGTATCTATTTGTTCTTTGTATGGACATCCTGTCGAGGAAAATAGATAAAGCTGTGGTTGCGAAACAATTCAAACTTCACCCAGGTTGCAACTCTATTTCCCTCACTCATCTGTGCTTTGCAGATGATTTGATGGTGTTTGTAGAGGGCTCTAAGGTATCGATTGAGGGAGCTCTTGCAGTGTTTGATGAATTTGCAGTTTGGTCGGGTCTGAAGATAAGTATTGAGAAGTCTACAATATATATGGCAGGAGTATCTGCGGAAGAGAAGAGCAGAATTTTGTTGAACTTTCCCCTAGCGGAGGGTACACTTCCTGTTAGGTATCTGGGTCTTCCTTTGATGACCCAGGGGATGAAGAAGCAAGATTACCAGCCTCTAGTGGAGAAAATAAGATGCAGAATCAATACCTGGACGAGCAGATTCTTGTCTTATGCCGGAAGATTGCAATTGATCCAAGCGGTGGTAATGAGTATTGTTAACTTCTGGTCGGCTGCATTCCGTCTACCGAGTCAATGCACTAAAGAAGTTGAGCAATTATGCTCTGCGTTTCTCTGGTCCGGTCCTGTACTTAGGTCCACAGGCGCTAAGGTGGCTTGGAGAGATGTCTGCAGAGAAAAAGCTGAAGGTGGTCTTGGTATAAGGGTACTTAAAGAAGTGAACTTAGTATGTGGTTTGAAGCTCATATGGAGGTGGTTGGCAGGGAAATCTTTATGGAGTAAATGGATAAAGGCAAATCTGCTGAGAAAGAGAAGCTTTTGGGAAGTAAATATAAAAACTCAAACTGGTTCTTGGATGTGGAGGAAGATGTTAAAACTCAGAGAGATAGCAAAAAGTTTCTACAGGAAGGAAATAGGCAATGGGCGTCATACTTCTTTCTGGTTTGAGAAATGGAGTGATCGGGGAGTTATGTATGATCTGTTGGGCGCTAGGGGATTCATTGATCTGGGTTTACGCAAAGAAGCTACGGTGGAAGAAGCGGTCTTTAAGTTAAGGCGCAGAAGAAGACATCGTTTGGAGATTCTAAATGATATTGAAATGGAGCTGTCTAATTTGCGAACAACGCTCAGTGAGGAGTTAGAAGATGTGAGTTTGTGGAGAAGGGAGTCGGGATATCATTCTTTCTTCTTGACCTCTGAGACCTGGAAGCTTACACGGGCAATAAAGGAAAAATGTGTATGGTCCTGTGGAGTTTGGTTTCCTCACGCCACTCCGAAGTTTGCTTTCATTGTGTGGTTGGCAAGTTTGAATAGATTGGCCACGATGGACAGAATAGCCCGCTGGAATCCGGGAGTTGTTGAGACTTGTGTTCTCTATAACAATGCAGGAGAAAACAGAGACCACCTGTTTTTTGAATGTTCCTATTCAAGTCAGATTTGGGAGAGTCTTTTTAAAGGAATCATGGGGAATACTTTCTCAAAATCGTGGGTTGAGGTCATAAGGTTGATCACAGGGAGAAGCAATATGGGGAAGATGAAGCTATTCTGTCTCAAATATGCGTTTCATGCTGCGTTATATGCAACATGGCGTGAGAGGAACAGAGTTAAACATGGTGAGAAGCTGATTCCGGTAAATGTTTTGAAGAGACTGATTGATAAGGGAGTGAGGAATAAGCTCAGTCTGTTACAAATGAAGAGAGTAAAAGGAATGGATGGTGCTCTGCAGTTTTGGTTTGGCACTAGAGTAGTGTGAATATTGGGATAGTTTTTTTCCTTATGGGGTTTATTATAGAGTAAGAAGTAAAGGAATAGATCAAGGGATGCATACATTGTAAAAAGGTTTTTTTTGAGGAATAAAATTTAACATTCTTTCAAAAAAAAAAAAGAAGAGAAAGCATTATATCTAGGGTTTCAGGTAATCAGGATTATATTGATATAAAATACTTAGGTTGTCAATTTAAGAACTCAAATTCTTATGCAAAAGTATTCCAGCTTCCACTGCGAATCAATCCTATTGACTAAGTCCAATATCTTAGTTTTCTCTTGTTGATATGGATCGAGCGTTGATTGATGCTATTGACTTAGCATCGATCGATGCTTTCTTAGGCAAGCGTCAGAGACTTATTCGACATGTTCACTAATCTTAACTAAATCAGCTATCGCATGTTTCTAGAAATCTTAGTTCAAGAGAATCTATTCTGGTGCAGAACCTACCGTCATAGTTGTCCACAATCCCAATATCAGGGTTCTAGTTAGCTAATCTAGAACACAAGCATTACAAGCAATTCTTTGAAGGATATTTATCACCTTAGCAAATCTATATTTGGGGTTATCCTTCATAAACCTAATTAAACCCTAAATCTAACAAGTGAATTACTCAAACATAGCAAAACGAGACATAGCAATAATCTGAATAAACTGTATAGAAAAGAATAAGGTAGAAAAATGGAGTTCCAATACAAAACTCTTCAGAGTTTTGGATCTTCTCTACAAACTACTAATAACCCTAAACTTTGTGGTATGAAAATATGAAAGTGTAGAAAAGTGTGTGGTACCCAAAATAATGACAAAGCACATAAATATTAGGTTAAAGTCTACCAGGGGTGGTTCTGTAAATATATGGAATCTTGGGCTTCAAGTCAGTCATGACATGCGGCCCGCTTCTCGCGCCTTGCTGTCAATCGACGAAAAGTGATGTTTGTAGATTGATGTTTGACTCTGAATGTCCTATGAGCAGCTACGAGTTTCTCCTATCTTTATCTCCAATATGCTCCAAAATTACAACTTTGTTCCAAAACATGTTTGAACCTGTAAATACTCTAAAAAAACTTCAAAACATAATTTATAAATCCTAAAACACTTATATAACATCGCTAAAAACTGGTGAAATCCATGGTATATCAACTCCCCAGACTTACCCTTTTGCTTGTCATCAAGCAAAACAAGAGGTCCTAATAAAAGATGGTTTGAAAACAGTAGGGACTCACATAATTTGAAATCACAACTCTCACTTCGGCAAATATGAATGGTGAGAATGAATCATTACTAACCGCAGAGATGATTCAATGTGCTACACTCTAGATTAGTCACCATACCATACATCACATAACTCCACTGACAGTGCCTGACATACCCATCTACTGACTTTATTTCTGTATAAAATAGATGTGTAGTCTACATCTTGGGAGTATCGATCAAGTGACACATGGAATCAAATGAAGCAAGTATCTGGACCTACATGTAAACATTTGGTTCTTTCCCTCTCTCTTCTCTGAATCTTTTTATTTTCTTTTCTTTTCTTTTGTCGATCTTTTTTGGCAAAGTGTAGGCGAATAGTGGGGTCATCGGTAATGTACCTACCCCTTTCTTTCCAACAATGTGTGATCATTCTATTAGAGTAGAATAATGATGCAAGAAATCGCAAGAAATCATTTCAATCTTTCATAGTATATAGATGCTGAAGAGAGGTGACAGGGAAACCAGAGACACTAAGTCTAATATCTTCCAGACTCACAGGAGGACTCCGCTCCAATGTATACCAAGCCTCAAAATAAGCGAGTAGAGTAAATTAAGGTTAGAAGTCCACTATGGTTTCTCCAGACATTCTCAGTAGGTGTGGATGTGAGTAACACGTGATACAATACAGTGTTTCCATCTAATACATCCTTCAATTAATAAATCTAGATGGTGCTAGAGAGTGGTTAGAGTAGTAACTAAATTGTAATAAGATCATTATCCCTTTTTTAAATCAATAAAATTTGGTAAAAGGTTAATAAATAAAACTCAAATGGAACACAATATCAGTAAACCTCCCCCCCCCCAGACTTAAATTACATTGTCCTTAGTGTTATTCAGTCAAAGTTTGGTAGGTAAATAAATCAAAAGTACTCAATATAACAAGGAAGAACGATATACCTGCTTGTTGGATGTCAGTGTCGATCGACACAATTAAGTTGCAATCGGTCACTGTTGATGATGAACTGTCGATCGATACCGGCCGGTCCTATCGGTCGATGCTCAGTGTAATTGCTGATACTTTTTTGGAAACAAGTATCAACATCTTTTTTGCTCATCTTGAACCAAGTGCAAATGAAGATATTGATTGCTTCTTCACCTTTAGTTACTTCTAGTTGCTGCATGTGGATGCTCTTGTGTGCTAAGTCTACCTTCAACTTAAGTTCCTTCATCCGACTTTCTAATCCTGCAATAGGGTAAACAAAAGGAAAATAAACATCATCTATCTTTTCATAAAACTCATCAAACATTTTCCTCCTTGATATAGAGATGTCATTCAGGAGTTCTTCTATGTTGTCTTTGTTGTATGAACTAGGTGGCGGGTAGTGTATTGGGTGAAGAATTCTAGGCAGATGGAAACATCTTTCATATTGTGGTAGACTCAAATACTTCCCTCCTGCGCTATCTGCCATCTCCAGTATTGCTTATATATCCTCCTTAGAAACATTGATGATCCTTACATCCAGTGTATGTGCATTGCCATCCTCATCTATGTATACTCCATACTCATCATGCTGCAGTATGAGGATCGCTATATTTCTCACCGGGAAAGATCCAGGAATGGTGCCTATGAGGATCGCTATATTTATCATCACAAAGGGGTGTGAGAAGAGAGAGGAGCCCCAAAGATAATTTTCTTTATCGTGAAAGGAGCACGGCACGACGTTCTGATACTAGGAATGAGGGATCAGGGGAGGCCAGAGAATCTAAACCTACGGATCAGCAAGAGAAGGAGGTGCTGATGGTGGCGCATATAGCAGAGTTCTCTCAGAAAAAAGAGGATACCGTGGAGCTAGTGCAAGTCGATGAGGGCTTGGATCTGGCTAACGAGGTTCTAGAAGCTATGAATATCATCGAGGAAGAAGAAGATATGTGATCTGATATTGGGCTCATATATGAAGTTACGAGCATGGAAGACTTGGCCCATGATGTTAGTTAATATGTCCAGCCCATTTTTATCAAGTTACAAGCCCAAAAAGATTCATAAACAAGTGGTTTCTTTGCTGTCCAAGAGGAATGACGAAAATTAGGTGATTAATTGCATTGAAGCTTTCTCTCTCTTGCATGCAAGAAATGCTTGTTTCAAGAACATTATCTCTCCTCCATGCACTAGTTTTATCATTTCCAATGTAATAAATATCTAGTTTTGTGGGCAAGTTTAGTTTCCTATAAAGAAGTTGTAATCTAAAATTTGAGAGATTATTTTTGGAACCTTGAGAGTGATTCTCACTTTTCTTTCAATGGTGTGTAATATCCATTGATGTTTTTGATCCGTCTTGGCGCGTCATATCCAAGGGATCAAACCGATTCATCCTGGTGCGTCATATCCAGGGAATCATCCTCATTGTTGTCTAGGTGTGTCATATCCTAGGGCATTGAGTTGGAATATCGGAGGCTTTCCGCATCCTTCGTGCGACCATTCAACCCACATCCCTTGTCTTTGAAGCTTTACAGTTTCATAGCAGCAAGGCTTATCCCCTTTACCAACTTAGAGTGCCGACTCCTAGAGAGGTTTTCATCAATATGGATATGGATGAGAACCTTGTGCCTGAGGTTGAGATAGGGAACGATAATGGTGTAGGTGAAGATTTTCAGGATCTTTCCGATGAGGAAAGTGAGGTCAAAGGTGAAATTTCTTATGATCCTGCTGCAGATGGAGATGCAGTAAGAGATGGGGAGAACAAGGAGGAAGGTGAGATTGCGAAAAGCGCTGTTGAGAGCGAGACGGTGAAGAAACGTGGAGCAAAGAAGAAACTTTTTAAGAACATGGGGATTGGAGCAGGGGGTACCACAAAGAAGAGATTGGTACAAGGCTTTGTATGTTCACGCAAGCGTACACATGCTAAGAATGGATCTCGCCAAGGAGAGGGTATCAAGCAGGTGGATGATAAGGGTTCCTTAAACCCCAAGTCAAGTACCCCCAAAGAACTAAGAGTATATGAATGATCAAGTACGACGAAGCTGAGTTGGGATCTTCATTGTTTGTTTCTGGTCTTTTTCATTTCTTTTTTCTAATAAGCTTGTTAAGCAGTCCACGGGTCAGTCTGGTTATGTTTGTTTGGTTTTTTTATTTGATTATCTCATTGTATGCTTATCTCTCTCGATATGAGACTTTATTGTGGATTAAAAATGGTTTCTATGGTTTCTCACGGTCTCGGCATGACTCTGTTTTACTAGAGTATATACCAAGAATCTTGTTATCGTGGTTATGGACGACGTTAATTATGCTTTTACAGGGACTCATTCATCATTTGGCATTGGTATTAGATGGCATTATGAGGAGAGATTTTGGTCAATGTCTTAACATGAATTCTTCACACCTTTTGAAGATATTGGATTCTCTTAATTGTCGAAGAATGATTCATTAAGAATTGCAAGATACGACTGGTATAGAAAAGAAAATAAATATTGTGGTATTGTTAGGAATGCCAATTGTGGAAGGTAGCATCACTTATGGCTTTGTATAAAGTATCATTCATCAGGTCAACAACTTTTCATCATGCACAGTTTTGGAGAGTTCCTTTTACGTGGTTTTCGAAAAGAAATTATGTATAGAAGTCTCAAGCAAATAATATGGTTTATTTTTGCTGTGGAAATTGGTAAGACAATATGGAACATATATACAAAAGTTGGGTGCAACAACATGGGCTTAATTCTTGTTCGGGAAGGAAGGGATATGACACGTTTATGGAGTTTGCATGATGGTAAATTAAGTGAGAAAAGAGGCATGTTAGGAACAAAATGTTCTGATATTTGTCTCCGGAATTGGGCTGGTGGCGGTGGTAGCATGGTACCAGATGCCGAGGTATATGGTTAATGATTCGAATTTTTCAAAAGCTTTAATCATACCGAAGTTAAAAGTTGGAATTGAAATCATACCGAAGTTAACAGTTGAAGTTAAAATCATAGATCTGATTTTATGAGAGTCCTCAGCTGGAATTGTAGAGGTATGTGTAGCCAATGGACCATCATTTACCTTAGGGAAATATGGTATAAGCATAAGCCGGACATTTTATTTTTATCGGACACGAAAAAAGATTTTGATTTCGTTCAAGGGTTCCAATCTCATTTTGGATATGACAAGTTGATTACATTGGACCCAATTGGGAGGAGCTGAGGTTTAGCTCTCTATTACAATATTGACTACCAAGTCAATATTTTATACACGAGTATTCAAATGATTGATGTGGAAGCAGTGATTTTGGGAAAAAAGATTTTCATGACCTTTGTCTATGGAGAACCAGTACAAAAATTACAGGAGCAGGTTTTGGAAAGGTTAACATGGTACGGAATTTTGATGTCTGAGCCATGGTTTATTATTGGCGCTTTAAATGAGATCACGGGGAATCATGAGAAGCAAGGGGGTGCCCTTCGACATGCGGAATCTTTCTTGATTTTTAATAATATGATCAGGAATTGTGGGTTATTGTAATTCCCAGCACGGGGGAATCAAATGTCTTGGCAAGGAAGAAGAGGAAAAGGAAAAGGAAAAGGACAGGTAACAATACGATGCCGGTTAGACCAGGCTCTGAGGAATGAAGATTGGCATACATTATTCCCCTGCTCGTACACAGAATACCTTGGAATGGTGGGATCTGACCACCGTCCCATTGTAGCGTTTCTTGAGGAAAGGATGCCTAAAAGGCGAGGAGAATTTAGGTTTGATAAAAGATGGATAGGCCAGGAAGGTTTAATGGATTCTATTGGTAAATGATGGGAGGAAACAAGTGGGAACAACCATTTGGATTTTTTCACAAAGATAACTAACTGCCGACACGAAATTGCAAGGTGGAGGAAGAATAACCCTCCATATGGGAAGGAAAAGATTAGTGAACTTCAAAGAGCTTTGGAAGAATTTCAATCAGATGATACTAAAACTCAGGAGGACATAGTCGATGTTTCAAGGAAATTACAAAAAGCGTATAAAGATGAAGATGATTATTGGCAGCAGAAGAGTCAGAATATGTGGCATACTTCAGAGAACATTAATACCAAATTTTATCATGCCTTAACAAAACAAAGGAGAACTAGGAACAGAATAGTGGGTCTACACGACGAAGACGGACAATGGATAATAGAGGAAACATGTGTCGAGAAAGTTGCAGTGAATTATTTTAATAACTTATTTAGCTCCACCTCACCATCAGATTTTGAAGGTTTCCTGGATGAGATACAATCAAGCATTCCCATCAAATGAATCAATGGTTGCTTAGACCTGCGACAGACAATGAGGTTAGGATTGCCCTTTTTATAATGCATCCAGAGAAAGCACCGGGACCAGATGGGATGACAGCATTATTTTTCCAACACTCTTGGTCCATCATTAAAAAAGAAGTTTTAGATTTGGTAAATATTTTTTTACAAACAGGGAAACTGAATGCTAGGCTAAACATTACCAACATTTGTTTGATCCCAAAAACAGAAAGACATACAAGAATGACTGAGCTGAAGTCGATACAAGTCATTGCAATGTAGGATACAAAATCATTTCCAAGGTTCTATGTCAGCTACTCAAAGGATGTCTTCCTTCTCTTATTTAGGAAATTCAATCGGCTTTTGTACCAGGACGTTAGATATCAGATACTTTCTTATTGCTCAAGAATTGTTCCATGGATTGAGAACCAATAAATCTTGCCAGAGCAAATTTATGGCAATTAAGACGGATATGAGTAAAGCGTATGATAGGATGGAGTGGGCCTTTATTCAAGCACTGCTCAAGAAGATGGGTTTTGATACTAAATGGATTAAATTGATGGTGGAATGTATATCTTCGGTACAGTACAAAGTCTTATTGAACGGTCATCTAAGGGGACTCATATGCCACAAAGAGGACTACACCAGAGTGACCCACTTTCTCCTTATTTATTCATCATGTGTACGGAAGCTTTAATAGCGAATATTAAGAAAGCGGAAATGGCGAAGCAACTAACATGCCTAAAGGTTGCAAGGGCATGCCCGTCAATTTCTCATATTCTTTTCGCGGACGATAGTCTTTTTCTGTAAGGCACAAAATGAAGAGTGTCAAAAAATCTTCAAAATTTTAAAGGATTACGAGGTAGTTTCTTGTCAGCTGATAAATTTCCAAAAATCTTCTCTGCAGTTTGGGCATAAAGTGGAGGAATCCACTAGACAGGAACTAAAGGACATACTAGGGATACAAAATATGGGAGGCATGGGAACATATTTGGGAATGCCAGAGGGTATGGGAGGGTCAAAGACCCAAACATAATAGGATTATTTGGATGGACTTTTAAATTTTTCATGAAGGGAGGAAAAGAGGTAATTATAAAATTGGTGGTTACGGCTTTTCAAACCATGTCATGTCTTGTTACCGGATACCAAAATCGGTGAGAAAAAATTGAAAAGTGCGGTGGCAAGATTTTGGTGGAGTTCAGGAGGAAATAGTAGAGGCATGCATTGGCAATTTTGGGATAAATTGTACAGGACAAGGATGATGGAGGTCTGAGGTTTAAGGATTTGACAGACTTTAACACGGAAATGTTAGGAAAACAACTCTGGCGTTTAATAGAGAAACCACATTCATTATTTTCTTGAATTTTCAAATGATGGTATTTCAGGAATGCATCACCCATGGAGCCTATTAGATCGTACTCACCATCTTATGGCTGGCGAATTATAATATCAGCTAGATCTCTGTTTAGCAAAGGACTAATTAAACGGGTGGGAACATGATCATACATTTCAGTATGGAATCACCCCTAGATCCCAACCACTCGCCCGAGACCAGCAAATAGTAATCAACAAATTCTTAATCCTCATCTTACAGTGGACTCTCTCATCAATACCACTTCACATAAATGGAACTCTCAAGTGATTCGGGATTTGGTGGTCTCGGAGGATGCACAAAATTATAAAAAGTATACCTTTGAGTCATCATAATACCATCGATAGAGACGGTTGGCACTTCCCCAAAAATTAGAAATATACGGTTAAATCTGGTTCTCATGTGGAGAGAGTGTACCCAGATTTAGAGAAGACGCTTCCGATTTACGATACAGATGTGACTACTCTTAAGGCCTTTTGTTGGAAAATAAAGTGTCCACCTAAAATTAAACATTTTTTGTGGCAAATAGTATCATGATATATCTCAGTAAAGGACAATCTTCGGGATAGAGGGATTCAATGGGATACACAATGTTCACGATGTGGCGCAGAAGTAGAATCAATAAATCACGTATTCTTTGAATGCCCCCCCCCCCCGGCAGTCCAAGTTTGAGCTCTATCACAAATTCCATCGAAAATAACTGTTTTTCCTACACAATCGATTTTTGTGAATATGGAGCATCTGTTTTAGAGGGTGTCCCCGACAGAGGCTAGTCATCAGTTTGCTTGGATTCTATGGTACATTTGGAAAGATCGAAATAATATGGTTTTCAGCAATATCAATACTGATCCCAGAGATATCCTGCAATTCACAAAAACTGAATCAAGGATTTGGATAGAGGCTCAAACAACTCTTTCACAACGGGTAACCCAATACAGGAAAGGAAACTCAGATATTTTAGCTAACATTTCGGGTCGATGGTGATTTACGTATGGATCTTGGAAAGACAATTATCCTTTCTCAGGGAATGGGTTGTACAGTACTTTAGAAGGTTTCGACGGGCTGATGGGAGCAAGGAATACGAGAGCCAGTCTCTCTCCTCTTCATTCAGAGCTGGAAGCTCTTATCTGGGCAATAGAAAGTATGAAGAATTTAAGACAGTTTCATGTGACGTTTGCCACAGATTGTTCTCAATTGGTAAAGATGGTTTCGGAACCAGCAGAATGGCCTGCATTTGCAACTTACCTAGAAAATATTCAACATTTGAAGGAAAGTTTTAATCACTCGGAGATCATCCATATATCAAAAACGTATAATATAAGAGCGGACAATCTGACATGCAGTGCGAGGAAACAACCGTTTTTCGTCGTTCACATGGATTTTGAATTAACAGTGTGGTTTGCAGAGTCTTAATTGAGTCCGTTTGTTGATGATTAAAAAAAAACGGATATACACTAACCTTTTTATTTGTCAACGTGTATATACACCAATCTTAGGTGATCGCAACTTATGTGATGCTTTTTATTTGTCAACGGATATACACCAATCTGAAGTGATCGCAATTGATGTGAACAAAATCAGACTTACTGCGTAATTAAATAAAATTTATTTGGATGATAGAAAACAAAAGAAAAAACTAAAATTAATTTAATTATTAACAGTACTCGACAGTTATAACAAATGCCAAAGTATATTCAAATGTTTTGTCGACAAAAAAAAGAATCGAATGTTTTATAGTTGATTGTCGACCGATCATCAGTTAGACGGAATGATGTTTGAGATTGGCGTTTCACTTTTTGGTCTGCGAGACTACGACTATTGTGTTCGATTTGGAACAATAGTAGAAGTCTAGGCGGTGTTAAAATTCAATTGAATTTGAAAGAATTAAAATTATTAAAAAGTCTGGTGGTTTCTAATTATGTATTTCATCAGTTTTTCAAATACATTTATTACTCCCTCCGTTTTTAATATAAGTCGTTTTAAAGCTATGCACATAGATTAAAAAAATCATTAATTTTTTATATTTTCGAAACAAAAACATTATTAATTATTTACCTAACCACAATTCAACCAATAGAAAAATAGAAGATATATTATCATTGGTCAGACAACATTAATTATTAATAAATATTACTTAAAAAAACCGAAAACGACATATAATTTGGAACAAATTTTTTTTCTAAAACGACTTATATTGAAAAACGGAGGGACTATTAGATTAAAGATTTTTAATCTTTCTTCTAAAATACATTAAATTTTACGCTATTTAATTTAGCAATTTTAAATGCTGTTAAACATTTTTGTTATTCAATTTTGATGCATTTTCTGATAATGATATTTTAATGAACATATAAAATGAAATAAGGTTGAACTTTGAAGATTATTCTTTATATTGTTTATTTTATTAGATATGTATTATTATCAATGTAATACGATCAATTTGGAATGTGATTTTTATTAGGGGAATTTGCCGAAAATGATCTTTGATTTTAAATGCAAAAATATATCCTAAATTCGGTCAAATGCAAAAGTAATCATTTTTACGATTATAATTCTAAGAATTTTTTGAGGTTAGTGAAGTCTTCTCTAGAAGTCTTCTCATGTATTTAATCTAAAAAATAATATAAAAAATATTTTGATGGAAAATAAATTGAAATGATAAACAATATTAGATGATAAAAATTTAGGAAAAATTGCCTAAACTACCACGTTCCTAATACCATTTTCATGTTTATCTTAACAACTTTTACCCTCGTTTTAAAGAGGTAAAAAACAATTATAACACTCGAGTTTAGAGTAATCTAGATTTAGGTTTAGAGTTGAGGAGTATGGTAGGGTTTTGGAATGTAGAGTTTATGATTCTAATATATATATATATATATATATATATATATATATAAAAATAAATAGTTAAAAATAATTTATAAAAAGAATTTCAAAATTTTTTTTGAAGAATATCAAAAAAAAAATTGTACAAAAAATATTTATAAAAAGTTCAAATTTAAAAGCGTATAATTTGAAAACTATAAAAAAGTATTGTTTATTATTTTTTAATTAAATAATTATTTATGTATTTATATAAAAAAATGGTATAAAAGTCTTTTGCTTCTTTAATTATGAAGGTATTTGTGAAAATATATTTTTAGTGAAGGTAAAGATGAATAATGGTACCAACAATACGGTAAACAACAATATATCGATGAGTAAATATAGGTTGTAAGTCATGATTTTCCTTGGTTTAGGGTTTGATAACATATGTTAAAATATTGTTTGTATTTTAGGGTTAGATTTTCGAATCCTTATTTTTTTTATAAAAATAAATATTTGAAATATATGTGTTTAGTTTTGTATATATTAAACATTTTAAAAGTTGATCTTATGTTTAATGAAGTGTTTGTCGGTACTTGGTTAGTTATTTGGTTTTACGTATGATGCATTACAAAACTTCTTGGACAAATAGGGTTTAGAAGGCTTCCCAAGAAATCTTTCGAACCAAATATATTTAACTTAATTAGATTTTTTGTTTCTTTATATAAATAAAAATTATATATTTTTACTCTTCCTCTTAAATGGCGGTAACAAAAATGTAATGTTTGTCACTCTATAAAACTTTCAAATCTCTCTCTAATTTCTTTGAACTTGAAAACATCAAACTTCATATATATTTCTCATTTGTGTCTCATGTCTTTCTCACTAATTTATCTTATTTTGCAGGTTTTTCATTTCATGATTTTCGTCTTTCACTCTTTTAAAAGTAAATCTATTAATTTGGATATGTATTTTATCTATTTTAAATGTTAGATTCGAAAAAAAGTTATAGATTTAACCTAATGGGAGTGTTTTATTTATTATTTAAACATAATTGTTTTCGAGACTTTCTCTATTTTGAAGCCATAATAACGTTTTTGGATATACTGGTTTTTCATATCTAAGTTAAACTTCATACTTCGTTAGCAACCAGTTTCAGAAGACTTCTCTAGAAGTCAAGATTTTGGAGAAATTTTCTTAGTGACTCTTCTGAAACGAATAGTAAATTTAGGGTTTAGAAAACTTTTCTAGTGCATCTTATGTTAGAAGATTTCCCACAAAACTCTTGTGAAACGAAAATATTTTACCTAATTGGAATTTTGTCTCCTTCTATAAAAAAATATTTACATATTCTCTCTCTCTTCCTCTCAAATGGCTGAAACAAAAGTGTAAAGTTTCTCATAGTAAAACTCTCTAACCTCTCTCTAATCTCTTTAAACTTGAAGACACCGAATTTTATATCAATTTTTCATATTTTCATCTCATGTGTTTCATACAACTTTATCTTGTTTTTGTAGGTTTTATATTTAATGGTTTTCACCATCCACTTTTTGAAAGGTAGATCTATAAATTTTGGATATGTATTTTGTGTTTTTATATTTTAGATTCAAAAAGCTATAGATTCAACCTAATGTGATTGTTTTATTTAATACTTAAGCTAAAAATATTTATTTTTGAAGTTTTCTATGTTTTAAAGACATTTTAACGTTTGGAATATGAAGGTTTTTCAGATCTAAGGACAATATCGGACTTCAGACTTTATTAGCAAACTTTTCCAGAAGACTTCAAATTTCATTCTTCTGGAAAATTCGGTTATGGAAAAAAAAAAAACTTGGTAAGATTTTATTTTCAGAAATTATTTTTTTTTGTCTTTTTGTATGCTAAATTTAAATAAAATTATAGATTTAACTTAATGTGATTATTTTCTTATTATTTTAGCTTAAAATTGTATTTTTGGTCTATATTTCTTTCAAAAAAGTAAGATATCTTTCTTTATGTTAATTGTTTCTTATTTAAGTTTAAAGTGTTATTTAAATAAAAAACTTTCTTTGGTTGTAATCATTTTTAACATTTTGAGATATGCATTTTTTTTTCAAATCTGAAGACTATATAGCAGACTTCTCGCCAGACTTCACGAGCAGCATTCTCACAAGACTTCCCAAGCAGCTTTCTTAAATTAAGTGAATTTTAACCTCGAATTAGAAGACCGTTAAAGAAGTCTTCTAATTAACCGTCAAATTTGACAAAAAGCATTGTAACTTATGTTGCAATTGATGGAATAACTCCACATATTGTATTCTATCCTGAATTTACTCTAAAGTAAGTAACCAAAATGATTTTTTGATTGAAAAATAGTTTTTTTAACAACGAAAGGTTATTTTATTACTTAAACTTGAGGTGATCTAGATAACCAGACATGAATAGAACAACCAATAAAGTAGAATTTCCATGAAAAGACCTTGCAGTTTTAGCTAAAGAATCAAAAATTCCTTTTTGCGCTCACGGAGTATAAGAGATATTGAAAGCCGAAAAGCATAGCTGGAGATTTTTAATCGCATCCAGTTCTGTTTCAAAACTTGGCCATGCATGAGGCTCTTTTATCCTTGTGATCAATTTTTTACAGTCCAAAAGTTCTGACTTGTCGAATGTTGGATCATACTCTCCATAGCCCATCGTTGCTTCTAATTATGTATGTAAAGCAGCCTATCGAAGTCTTAAGTTTCACATCTCCATAAGTTAAATCTTCCCCATGCTGTCCATCCAAACCCTAATTGAGCTGTAGAGATCTAAGAGCCATCCACCATACAGATGTTACCCAAGTTTAAGGCTTGTGGTTCTTCATTAAAATGTTCTTGTGGAAATGAATGCATCGTTTCATTTGCATTAAACTAAACTTGACATTTGCTTTCTGCATATTTGACTAGTTCCAGAGGATTTTTATCTACGCCCCTAAATATCTTATCTTTCCGAGCTTTCGTTGATATACTAGATTATTTAGGGATAAGGATTTCTGTAAAATTCTGGTACTTCATTGAATATAAATTATTTTAGCGTAGATGCTCGGGCCGAAAAATATTCGGGCTAAATGATGTTGCTGATAAAGATTATGTCTGTAAAATTGATGGACATTCGAAAATAGCATGAATAATAATTTCATCAGCTTCCACATCTTTGACAATAATTATCGCATCACATATGGCCGCATGTCAAGTTTTTTTGTTACCGCTAGGTGTCCTATTAACAGTTAGCAAATAAGATGATGTTTATTCTGAAAGACCTTTTCCAAGCTCGATACATTAAAATCATCATCCAACCTCAATATTCACCCTTGGTTTTTCTCCTCCCTCGTTATCATCTTCTACTTGTGATTCTTAAAAAAATAAAGAAAAAAAAATTGAAACACACAAATTTAAGTCTCCGTTTTAAGAAAGAAAAAGAAAACATTCGGTCTGAGGTGGTTCACACAGTTAGTGCCGAGTCTCACTTCTCTGCACCGTTGTGCCTAATGGTTTTCTCTGGTAAGTTTTACATTCTCCAGAAATTTTTCTCTCTTATATATTCTTTTCCGCCAATACATTATCTGGTTAATGTAAATGTTCCGGTTTTGATTTTCTCAAAATTCATAGCGCCTTCTCCTTCTCGGAATAGTAGCAAGAGCAGTGCCGTGCCAATCCTCTCAAGGACCCGAGGCAAATACGATGACTTAGCATTAGATTTTCACTATAAAAATTATTTATAATCAAAATATGAATTATATTGTAATATAATATAAAATACTATAGAAAAATAAAATAAAATAACATTAAAATGATTATGGTATTTAAATGATTTCACTTTTCATTTTTTATAAAGCATTTTCTTTTTCTTTTTTTTAGATATGTTCAAATTATAAGGAAAAAAAAAAACAAAAAGCATTCTAATTTATATATGTTAAAATAGGATAAAGTATGCTGACCATCAACATTCACACCACTAAATTTAACAAATAAATTATTTTAAATAGAAATACAATTTTTTGGTAGAAACAAATTTGAGAAAACAAAATTAACTAAAAAACTTGAACTTGAGCAAATAAAAGGTTATTTTCTTTTATATAATCTTAACAAAAAACTATTCTTTTGTAATTTTTTGGTTTTGAGTTAAGTAGAAAACATAAGTTTAAACAATTTTTAAAGATTTTCTTAAAAAATTAGGGTCCTAATTTTTGTAAATTATGTGGGGGCCTAAGGCTAATGCCTTTTTGCTAACACTATAGGCACGCCTCTGAGCAAGAGCTTAGTATTTCTTTGCTCTCCTTAAAGCTCTGTTTTTCCTACAGATCGGGAACACTAAACCCTAGCAAAGACAGTACATCTATTTCTAAATTGACAGTGCAAAATGGGTCAGTTTTGTTTTGAAATAACTTTTCAAGATTAATACTACACTTTTCAAGATTTGCTTTTTTGGGGAATGAATGCAGTTTCAAACTTAGTGTTGTAGTTTTGATTAGATCTTATGCGGATAGAGAAAGTGTATGAATTAAGATTGAGAATTATATTGAGCTATTACTGTTTTAAGTATAAGTTTCATGATATACAACTGTTCATCTTAATTGGAGTCATTTGAGTTTTCTTTTGTTAGTAAGTTAAAAGTTAGTTGGAATGAGTTGTCGAAAGTTTGACGTGTCTCCTAAGCCCTTTACTAAATCTATCTGTATCATCTTCTCCTGTCTATTCTCCTTAATTTAATGCAAAACCACCAACATCTTTCGTCTTCATGATTGCAAGTACTGACATGATAGCAACTCTTTAAGAGCGCGGCTTTATATTATACCACTCATCTTTGCTCACTTTTCCTCTTTGATCTTGCATATTTGGAAAGTAGCATGGAAAATTTGGACTTGAAGGGTTTAACAACACTTTTTCTAGGCTACCAAATCTTTCTAGTATTACAAAACGTATCTTCAGAATGACCCAGTCATGTTTATATTAAGATGGAAAGATGTGACCACAGTCTTGTTTATTTAAATTTTAAAGGTGCATGCTCTATTATTATATTTATACTCAAGTCTTGTATAACTGATTTGAGCCGGCCAAAAGAGATCTGTGTTGACTTTTAAATGAGCTGTTGTTGTGTTTCAGCCAACTAGCAAAGATTATAAAAAAAGTTCTGTTTTTTTTTAATATCAGTCTCTTAAGTTCTGTTAAAAACAGAATTGTGGCACAGAGCTCTTTGCTTGTGCACCTTTCAGAAAATTTCATTGATTGATGCATACGTACAGGATAACCTCTACTGAGGCATCCAATGTTGAAGGGAGAGGCAGAGCCTAAGCAGAAGAGAGGTAACCATTTTCACTAAAAGTTTTGTCTGATTAATCAAAATGTTTTCTACTTCAGTTTTGTGTCCCCTTTTCTGTCTTAATATGACTCAGTTATTGAGTCTAATATCTGAACATGAATTGCTCAATGAGCAGGTTGGTCAGAGTCGCTGCTAGAGTTTCGGTCAGGGTGAGGGGAAAAGATGAAAACTGAGCCAAAGAAACGTTGGAAATCTCTTGCACCGCTTCATCTGAAAAGCAAATCAGTTGCGCGGTTTTGCTTCTTTTCGAAAATCAAGTTGAACAACTATGGTCCAGGCCGTGCACCAGTCTATCTCAATGTTTATGACTTGACTCCTATTAATGGATATATCTATTGGGCAGGGCTCGGTATATTTCACTCCGGTGTAGAAGGTAAGCTTTTGTGTTTTCTTGTTGATATTGTGGTCTTATAGTTACTGCTAGCTAACTCTGAAGATTTGATGTTGAATGCACAGTTCATGGAGTAGAATATGCTTTCGGTGCACATGATTATGCAAACAGTGGTGTTTTTGAGGTTGAACCAAGGCAATGCCCAGGCTTCAAATTTAAGAAGTCGATATTCATTGGAACCACGAACTTAAACCCGGGACAAGTTAGAGAGTTCATGGAGAACATGGCTTGCAGTTACTATGGGAACATGTATCACTTGATCGTTAAGAACTGCAACCACTTCTGCCAGGACGCTTGCTACAAGCTTACAGGCAAGAAGATCCCGAAATGGGTGAACCGGCTTGCGGAAATAGGTAAACAGAGGTCCGCTGCATTTGCAAATCGTTTGAAGAACTCTGTTAGATGATTGATTTGTCTTGAACACAAACTCTGCTTTTCCTGCAGGTTCTGTGTGTAGTTGCATACTTCCCGAGTCACTCAAGATTACAGCGGTTTGCCATGATCCAGACGAGCAAATTCCCGAAGAAGAAAACGAAAAGAGAAGTCTTACGAGCTCATTCAGTTGCTTGTCTTCCATCTCCATGAGACAAAAACAGCTTTCGACGTCATCCTTATTCCTACAGTCACCTCTCAGAGGCTGCTTACCTCCATTTCAACTAAAACGATCAAAATCTAACAGCAGTTCCTTAAAAGAAATGTAGACGACCACATTTGTCTTTGTAATGGTGTTCGAAAAAATGTTACTTTTAACAATTCTTCAATCTGTTTGTATCGCTTCCAAAGCTGGGAACCATTTCATCTTTCCATGTATTGATTGCCTCAACTCTGTTTATATATCTAAACTGGCTGTCTTAGTTGAGAACCCATTTCTACTTGAATTTGAAAGAGACATTGTATCAAAACATCAGTGTTGTAATAAGCAGACAAGAAAAAAAAATGAAACCTTTATTCAAGAACAAGAGTTAAAAGCATGTTTTTATTGCTTCCAAAGCTTGGAATTATTTCATCTTTACTGATTTAAATCATGTATTTCTTCAACTCTGTTTATATATCTGATAAACATTGAATTTGAGAGGAACACTGAAACAAAACATCAGTGATGTAATAAAGCAGACAAGAACCAAAAAATGAAACTATTTATTGAGTATATGGATTACGGAAACGAATGATCAACAAGAAACCCAGTTCTTGTGAGTACTGATAATGGCTGAGAACAAACCTGCTGAAGAAATCACACTCGGAGCTGATAACACTCCCTTACCATCCCTAAGATCTGCGATCGTCATCAACCCATCAGCAAGATCTTGCAAGATGGACAACACTTTCAATGTCTTCTTCTCCTTAAGCTTCTTCATCTTCTCCTCTTCTCCTCCATTAGACATCTCAATCTCGTCCTTGATCTTCCTCAAATCCCTAATCTTCAACGAAACGCTCCCGACATACCCCACGAGCTCCGCCCATGCGCTGATCTTCTGCAACCATTTCGCGTGTTTCGCATCGATCAATCCCGATTTCGCTAACCAGATGAACTGCTCGACGAAGTAGTACAACCCTTCGCCCCCGTACGCGATTACCAGAAGGAGGAGGTCGCGGCTCGAGTCACGTGGCGAGGCTCTGAGGGCGTTGATGTCTTGTACGAATTTTCCGAGACGGAAGGCTTTGCGGCTGACTCCGACGCTTGATTCAAAGCTCTTGAGGCGGTGAGTTAGGGAGCCCGATTCTGGGAGAAGGGATGATGCGAGGATGATCTTGGTTGTGTAACGAGAGATCTTCAGGAGCTTGTCTACGCCGTCTCTTTTGGCCAGGTATGTTTCGAGGTGGTTTAGGAAATCTCTGTTTTTAGGATCCATGGGGACGAGGTTTTGGCAAAGCGAAGAAGAAGGGGATGATTGATGTGAAAGGATCCCAAGGCTGAATTATTGGTTAGCGTGCCCGGCAAATGTGGAACCCAAGTCGTTTTTTTAAAGAAAATTTTACTTAAACAGCACACAAATTAAGTAATATTACCAAAAGTATATAATTTCTTTTTTTTTTTAACTACAAAAATGTCACTACTTGTTAATAAATATCAGAAAAGAAATTTTGGCGCCAAACAAAAAAAATGCTGATATGTATTAATGAACTCAGTTGTAAAGCGTTACAACGGTTAGACGATTGAGTTAATATATATTGCGGTAGATTTGAACAACATGACTGATTTATACGTATAAATAAATCCAACAATACGGTTTGAGTTACAAGAACATGGCTGATTTATGAACTATAGGCTAACTTACGAACATAAACAAGCCTTAAGTGATGGATGATTTACATAAACCTTGCTAATTTTTGAGCTAACAGCTGACTTACGAACACAAGTCTTTTTTTAAGAAAACTTTTCTTAAACAACACACAAATTAAGCAATATTACCAGATGTATATAAAAAATTATGTTCTGACAAATAACTCAACTACAAAATCACTTGTTAATGCACATGAAATTTGCGTTTATGCTCAATAAACAACCCATCGTATATGTGGACTAGTATTTCAGTTGTAAGGAATTTATTGCTTTTGGGGACTAGACGAAAAATCCATTATAGATATGCAGTCAATGTTTGGGAGGATCCTTGGGTTCCCACCATAGCACTCAAGCCGACTTAACCTTTTGCCCCAATGTTGAATACAAAAATGCCAGCCAGCGATCTAATCAACAGTCAATCAAAAGAATGGGATGTAGATATGCAGTCAATGTTTGAGAGGATCCTTGGGTTCCCACCATAGCATTCATGTTGATTTGAACAACATGACTGAAAATATGTCATCTTATGTGGCAATTGGTAACATGAGATGTAGCAGTAACAAGAAATCTGACACGTCGACATATTTGATGCGATAATTATTGCCCTAGATGTGGGGAACCATAAGAAACTGTTACTCATGCCATCTTCAAATGCGCCCCAGCTTTACAAGTATGGTCTCTATCTGCAACACCAACTAACCCTAACATCTTCCCGTTATCAAGCATATACGCCAAATGGATTATCTGTTCTAGAGAAAGAATAACATTGCTGAACCAAAATTAGATATGGATCATTATCTTTGGATAATATGGCATATCTAAAAGGCTCTGAATGTAAACGTTTTAGGGGGATAGATAAGGAACAACTGGAGGTAGTCTGATATTGGGAAAATGAATGTCAAGCATGGTTTAGTGGTTGCGTTTGGGTTTGGAAGGATAGGTTTGGGAAAACTCAGCTGTTGGGGACATGGAATTTAAGTTGCCGAGAGACCGCTTTACATTCAGAAATGGGATATGGAGAGCATGCTTCAGTTTTCGACATGTAAGAGCTTTGGAACAAATTGCAAGGATTTGATTGCGATGATACATGACTCTCAAGCATGGTTGAGTTTTGCAACAAAATTGGAAGTGAGAAAGACGATGCATATCCGGATTTCAAGATCTCTCATATCACAAGAGCGCTGAATGGAATTTCAGATTCTTTAGCTAGGACTGCACAATCATTTTACAACAATCTTTATTTCATTGGTTATTCTATTCCGGTCTGGTTATCTGGACGATCTCAAGTTTGAGTAATAGAATAGCCGTTTGTTGTCATACAGAAATATCTGGCACCACAGGAATTTGTTGACGTGTTTTAGTGAACTCAGCCGTAAAGCGTTAAGACGGTATTGACAACTGAGTTAATATACATTTCGACTGATTAAACAACTTGGCTGATTTACACATATAAATAAGTCCAACGATATGGTTGATACAAAAACATGGCTGATTTATGAGCTCAAGCTGACTTACGAACATAAACAAGCCTTAAGTGACAGTTGATTTACAGAAACTTGCTGATTTTTGAGCTTACGAACACAAGTTACAATTGATTTATGCATCGGCTGGTTGATTTGTTGAAAAATTGCATGAGTTGTAGATTGGACACGAATGAGTTTTGTTTCTCCTGCTCATGTAATGATCATCGGCTGGCTGAGTTATAAAATTGATGGGTTAGTTATGGGAGATAGTTACGCATGATTTACGTATAACCAGCGTAAATCAGTTGTAATGAGATGGATTAACGGTAACTCCGCCTAATTATGTCTGATTTACTAGAAAAGATTAATTATTAAAATAGCATCATTTGACGGTTGATCTTTTTTACGATACAACTGACTTAATATTTACGTTTTCGTTTGGTGGCCTATTTTCGCACCCAATTTTTTGTTGTTTAATTATTAAAATAGTATTCACGTTGCGACTTGCTTACATTTGTACTTGATTGCTGATTTACGTGTTGTTTGGTGTCTTACTTGTCATATAAGAAAAAAAAAATGACATCAGATCAGATTTACCATGTCATCAGCTACTATTTCATGTCATTATTTACATTACAGACAATCTCAAATTAATTAGGGTTTGTGTTGCGACACCTTATCTTCTTCTTCCTTCTTCTTCTACCTTCTTCATCTGATACCCATATACAACATTTCAAGGGTCTAGAGTTATGCATTTAAATAAGAAAAAAACACACGACGAATTTGCGAAGTCGATACTCGATGATTACGGAGTGAGTCGAGCCATCAGATTCAGCTGTGCTACTTGTTCTCGAATAAAGCTTTGAAAACTATGGTGCACAATACTATACCATTTTACGTCTCTAATACTCGACAATTGAAAAGTTTTCTAAGCCTATGGAAAATCGAACAATACGTCTTTGTGTGGAGATTACGGGAAAAGGATAGCGAAATTTGTCGGATTTACTAGTACGATGCAGCTGACTTAATAATCAGCTACATGCCCATCCTCAGCTTCATCCCCCTCCTCAGATTCATGCCCCTCTTTATCTTCATCCCTCACATCAGCTTCATCCCCCTCCTCACCTTAATCCCCCTCCTCAGCGTCATCCCTGTCATGTCCCCGATCCGAGATAGGATCGTTGGGACGCGCCATGGTGCGGGGAGACGCACCAGTCAGGTCATTAGACCGGTAGACAAGCGTATCATGGCTCAGACATAGGGTTAAGGGCATCAAAGTGTTGAGACTTAACCAGGGTGAAGAAAGAATGGGTTTAATGGAGCTGGACGGGACAGCGGCCGAGTTTGGGCAGCTCAGGGAAGCTCAATGGGAGCTCAGTTAGTCTGCATCAGCTCGTGGAGCTGGAAGGACTAGCTCACTAAGCTGGGACCAGCTAGCAATCAGCTCAACTCAGCTGGGCCGAGTGTTCATGTCCAGGACGGTTGGGGCGGTTACAAGGGCGGTTATGGTGGTTCGGTTAGATGGTGAGGCCACGGCATGGACGGTCAGTTAAAGGGCTTGGCCTTGGCATCAGGATAGAGAACGAAAGGGACAGGAGCAGTTGGAGGCAGTTGAGGACCGGTTGGGGGCAGTTATTGCCGAACGGTTGCAAGGGAGAGAGACACACCTTTTCGGTTACAACTCCCACCCCTTCGGCCCATGGCAGTTCCGACTCCCTCTCTCTATAAATACAGAGCCCTGGATCCAGATTTACACACAGAATTCTTGAGAGGAACCTTTGCCAAAATAGTGAGAGACAAACCCCAAAAGGAAAAGAGAGAACCGACGATCCAAGGAGTAAACCGGGGAGAGGCTTGGTTGTTCCAGGAGAGACCGGATCGTGGGAAGCAAGGCCTGAAGAGATGGATACCAGACAGAGAGGGACAAGGAGAAGGAGATGGCGCATGGGGAGAGAACGCCTAATGTTAGTGGTGTGGACGGCAAGCGATCGGCCCTAGTCGGCTGATGATCCGATCGGGCTTGTGGCCGGTTTGCTATGGGCCTACATCTACTCTCTCTATATCTTTAGAATTGCTTGTTCTATCAGATTATTGTGGTTGTTGCTCTGTTCATACAGGGAACACTGAACCAAGGCCTTGGCCGGTTCAGCATCCAAGTCCTTGGCCTTTAGCCGGACTGTTCTTGGTCGGATTTGGATATTCTAGTGTGTTGAGTGGAAATCTGTTAATGGGAATCTCTGAGTTGGGATTTATCAGGGATTATCAGGAATTTTAATTAGTTTTTGGGAATTTATTTGAGTATGTTGGTTTTGGACAGGTTATAGATTCTAAGTAACCGAACCATGCTTATGTAGACTTGATGTTAGGATATCGGCCTTATGAGTGTGTAATGTGTCTTGTGTGGTTTCAGGATCGGACATGGACCGTGGTAAGGGAAAAGCAACGTGAAGTCTCAGGCCATGGGAAGATGTGTGCTGAATGGGTTATTGTAGATAGATGTGAAGTATTGATAGCCTATTGTGTAACTTGTGAACTTATGTTAGATTAAGTGTGTATGACTTATTAGGACGAACCTAAGGATGATGTATGGATCTCAGTTTATATTTATACAATTGATTTGCCTCTTATGTTCTTGTTTGACTGATTGTCTTAAACCTCATTTGAATTGAACTTAGAAAGATAAGACTTAGAAATCAGATTACTCGGACTTAGATTGAATGGTTAAGGCCGCGGATCAGTTTGGGCTTAAGAGCCGGGATCGGGTCTTACAAGTTGGCATCAGAGCATGCTTGATTCTAGGATTGGTTTGGGTTATGTGTTCACCACACGTCCGGCCGTTGAGTCTCACGGGTTGTTGTGTTTGGGTTGATGTTGTTTTGCTTAGTTCTGACCATGAGATGAGGTTTATACGTTTGGACTAACACTAAGTGTTTTTGCGTAAGGGAACTAAGCGGACTAAGTCCCGGAAGCGGCTGGTGGTTCTGGACCGGTCGTAGGAGATGGGACCAACCCCACTTAAGTGTTACCAACCCAGACGGGGCTGGTTAATGAGGAGACCGGAGAACCCTTAGCGACGTTCCTGCCTACTGAGGTTCAGGTTGATAACCTGCGCGAGCAAAAAGAAGTGGGACGTGAGGAGGAAGGTGATTCCTCCCATGCAGGAGATGAGACCGGACCTGGAGATGGGGCGGAGGAGATGGCCGAGCCATCTACGCGCAAGGTGATGGACGTGGTTAAGGCCATGGGCACTCAGATGTTGGCTTTCACGCAGGCATTTACCCCTTTAGTGAGCTCATCGGTTGGCCAAATCACCCCAGCTCAGGCACAGCTCAAGCAACTCAGAGAGCAGCTAGGACAGCTAGGACAGCAGCTGGTGTAGCTCGTGCAGCTGCACAAGTAGCTCGAACAGCTGCCAGGACAGTCAAAGACCGAGCTACGGTCGAAGCTGATGTAATGGAGATCGATCCACCAGCTCGTCCAGTTAGGAGAGTGGATTACTTGAGCCTGCTAGCTCACATCTCCAAGCTGGGTACGAAGCAGTTTGCTGGTAGTTCTGATCCCATTGAGGCAGACGAGTGGAGGAGCAGATTGGCTCGGAATTTTAGCTCAACTCGTTGCCCAGAGGAGTACAAGAAGGACATTGCGGTTCACTTCCTGGAAGGTGACGCACATAACTGGTGGTTAGCTCTGGACAAACGCACCAATGGGACAATTGAGCGGTTCTCAGATTTCGAAGTGGAGTTCAACCACAAATACTTTCTAGCTGAAGCTTGGGACCGTCTGGAGTCTCAGTTCCAAGACTTGACTCAGGGACGCATGTCAGTACGTGAGTACGAAGAGAAGTTCAACCGGCTCAGATGATATGTGGGTAAGGAGCTGGAGGAGGAGACGGTACATATACGTATGTTTGTTCGAGGCCTAAGGGTCGAACTTCGAACCTATTGCTCCGTTGGTCACTTCCAGACAGTGTCTGAACTGGTGGAACGCATGGCTATGGTGGAGACTAACTTGGCCGAAGAGGCCAAGCTGAAGTCTAGGGGCCACACGGCTTCTAGTGGATCCGGAAGCGACCGGAAGAGAAAGAGGGACACAGCCGAAGGGGGCAAGGCCTCAAGTGATAGGCCAGAGTGTCCTTCATGCGGAAGGCATCACGGAGGAGAGTGCTGGAAGGCAAAGGGAGCATGCACCCGTTGTGGCAAGATGGGCCACTTTGCTCGGGACTGTCCTGGACGGTCAGAGAACCGTGGGCAGGGCTCGGGAAGTGACCCCAGAAGCTGTCATTACTGCGGCCAGACGGGACATCCACGCTGGGAATGTCCCATGATGCAAGCTGAGGCTAAAGGACGTGGGAAGGCCAGCAAGCCAAGCCAGAACCGAGGTCAGACCTCAGTACCACGTGTGTACGAACTGTTCAAGGACGCAGCCGAGGCTGGACCATTCCTAGCGATCACTGGTAACATTCTAAATCTATTCTTTTTCAATTCAGTAGAATGACATGGTACGGAACTTAGAATGAATTAGATGATTAGAAAAGGGGGGTCTTATGTAGGGACCTTATATATTGGTGGTGTGGAAACACACGTACTGTTTGATACTGGAGCTACACACAGCTTTGTGAGCCCAGACATGATCGGAAAAGGGTTGTTCCAGATGGGAACGTAGGATGATCCTTGCATAGTGAATGCGGCCGGTGGGCAAGTAATGCATTCATTAGGGTGAGTAAAGGACATCCCAATTGTGATCCAGGATAGAGTTATGCCTATGGATCTGGTTGTGGTCCGCTTTAAGAATCACAAGGTGATATTAGGCATGGATTGGCTTGGAAAGAACCGGGCCACTCTGGACTGTCACAGAGGAAGGGTGCAGTTTGAGAGTGGGTGTGGACCCCTGATCAGGTTCCAAGGTATTCGTCCGACCTCTGGATGCTTAGTGATATCAGCAGTCCAAGTGGAACGGATGCCTGAGAAGGGTTGTGAAGCCTTTTGGTCACGATCGCCACTAAGGAGGTTGTAGGGGCTGGTGACCCGGACGGGATTTCGCTGGTTGAAGAGTTTGAGGATGTGTTTCGGGCACTACAGGACATCCCCCCTGATAGGGCTGACCCGTTCATAATAGAACTAGAACCAAGGACGGCCCCAATGTCCAAAAGTTCATACCGTATGGCTCCGGCCGAGATGGCCGAGCTAAAGAAGCAACTGGAAGAGTTTCTGGACAAAGGGTTCATACGACCAAGTGTCTCGCCTTGGGGAGCACTAGTTCTTTTTGTGAAGAAAAAGGATGGTAGCTTCAGGCTGTGTATTGATTACCGAGGGTTAAATAGGGTTACTGTGAAGAACAAGTACCCATTACCCAGAATTAATGAGCTGTTGGATCAGCTCAAGGGGGCCAAATGATTTTCCAAGATTGATTTAGCCTCAGGGTATCATCAGATCCCAATTGAGCCTAATGATATCAGGAAGACGGTGTTCCGGACCAGGTATGGCCACTATGAGTTTGTGGTCATGCCATTTGGTCTAACCAATGCACCAGCTGCATTCATGAAGATGATGAATGGTATCTTCCGAGATTTCTTGGATGAATTTGTAATCATCTTCATAGATGACATACTTGTATATTCGAGAACCAAGGAAGACCATGAAAGGCATTTCAGGGCCGTACTAGGACGGTTGAGGGAACATAAACTCTTTGCCAAACTAAGCAAGTGTAGTTTCTGGCAGAGGAGCATTGGGTTCCTCGGACACATTGTGTCTGATCAGGGCGTATCAGTAGATCCGGAGAAGGTTCAGACTATACGAGATTGGCCCGCAGCCTAGGAATGCTACTGAGGTTAGGAGTTTCCTAGGGCTGGCCGGCTACTACAGAAAATATGTAAAGGGGTTTGCAAGTTTGGCTCAACCCATGACACGGCTTACAGGCAAGGATGTGAAGTTTGCCTGGAGTAAAGGGTGTGAGAAGTGTTTCTCAGCCTTAAAGGATATGCTGACCAATGCACCAATATTGGTATTGCTGGAGGCATATCAACCTTATGTGGTCTGCGTTCATCACTGGGTTGGGGTGCGTCCTAACTCAACATGGGAAGGTGATTGCTTATGCTTTGAGACAGTTAAGAAATCATGAAGGGAATTATCCGACCCATGATCTAGAGATGGCGGCTGTGGTGTTTGCTTTGAAGATATGGAGATCGTATCTGTACAGAGCCAAAGTCCAGATCCTTACGGATCATAAGAGCTTGAAGTAAATTTTCACTCAGCCTGGGTTGAATTTGAGGCAAAGAAGATGGATGGAGTTTGTTGCTGATTATGATCTGGACATAGCATACCACCCAGGCAAAGCTAACCTGGTGGCTGATGCCTTAAGCTGGAGACGAGCAGAGGTCTCGGCCGAGAGAGAGGCGGATGAACTGGAGGGGATGGTTCGGTCACTGCGTTTAAACACCTTGGTTGGACGTGATGAGCCATTGGGATTAGAAGCAGCGGATCAGGCCGATCTACTTACCAGGATACATCAGGCCCAGAGTCTGGATGAAAACCTGCAGAAAGTGGCTCTTAACGACAAGACGGAATATCAGGTCACAAGCAACGGGACAATCTTGGTAAATGGCCGAGTAAGTGTTCCCAACAACAAAGAGCTTAAAGAGGAGATTATGAGTCAGGCTCATAAGTCAAAGTTCTCAGTCCACCCCGAGCTGAACAAGATGTACATGGATTTAAAGAGATACTACCACTGGGTAAGGATGAAAACGGATGTGGCCGAGTGGGTGGCGAGGTGTCCTACTTGCCAGCTTGTGAAGGCTGAACATCAAGTGCCCAGTGGAATGCTTCAGAACCTCCCTATACCAGAGTGGAAGTGGGATCACATCACCATGGATTTTGTGACCGGTTTTCCCACGACCAGGAATAGGAAGGATGCGGTTTGGGTGGTGGTTGACAGACTAACCAAGTCGGCCCACTTCTTACCAGTACAGAAAGGAGACGGGGTGGAACAGATCGTGTGGATTTACTTGGACGAGATAGTATGTCTGCATGGAGTGCCGGCTAATATTGTCTCGGACAGAGACCCTAGGTTCACCTCTTACTTCTGGCAGGCTTTTCAAAAAGCCTTAGGAACAAGAGTGAACATGAGCACAGCCTATCATCCTCAAACGGATGGGCAGTCAGAGAGGACGATCCAGACATTGGAGGACATGTAAGGGCCGTGGTGTTGGATTGGGGCGATTCATGGGAAAAACATCTACCCTTGGTCGAGTTTGCCTACAACAACAGTTTCCATACTAGCATTGGTATGTCACCTTATGAAGCACTGTATGGGCGGCCTTGTAGGACACCATTATGCTGGACCCAAGTGGGGGAGAGGAGCATGGTGGGTCCTGAGATTGTGGAAGAAACCACTGAGAAGATAAGGTTCTTAAAGGAGAAATGAAAGAGGCACAAGATCGTCAAAAGAGTTATGCAGATAGACAGAGGAAACATCTTGAGTTTGAAGTTGAAGACTTGGTCTATCTCAAGATGATCACGTTCAAAGGGAGGGCTAAAGTTTCTGGCAGAAGAAAAACTAGACCCTAGGTACTTGGGTCCGTTCAGAATCATAGAAAGAGTTGGGGCTGTGGCTTATAAATTGGACCTGCCACCAGCCATGGATGCGTTCCACAACGTATTTCATGTGTCCCAACTCTGAAAATATTTGTCTGATCAGGACATAGTACTACCCGAGATCCCTACTGATTTGGGTAAGAATCTGACTCTAGAGACAAGGCCGGTTCGCATAGTGGATCGAACAGAAAAGACAACAAGGAAGAAGATCATTCCCATGATCAAGGTCGTGTGGGAATATAATGGCAAAGATGTAATCACTTGGGAAACAGAGGCAAGGATGAAGGCCGAGTATTCTGAGTGGTATGATCAGGTAGTCCGCGAGGAAACACATGATGAGGATTCGAGGACGAATCCATCCCAAGTGGGGGAGACTTGTCATGTCCCCGATCCGAGATAGCATTGTTGGGGCGGCCATGGTGCGGGGAGACGCACCAGTCAGGTCATTAGACCAGTAGACAAGCGTATCATGGCTCAGACATAAGGTTAAGGGCATCAAAGTGTTGAGACTTAACCAGGGTGAAGAAAGAATGGGTTTAATGGAGCTGGACGAGTGATGTGGGCGCTGGACGGGACAGCGGCCGAGTTTTGGCAGCTCAGGGAAGCTCAATGGGAGCTCAGTTAGTATGCATCAGCTCGTGGAGCTGGAAGGACTAGCTCACTCAGCTGGGACCAGCTAGCAATCAGCTCAACTCAGCTGGGCCGAGTGTTCATGTCGGGGACGGTTGGGGCGGTTACAAGGGCGGTTATGGTGGTTCGGTTAGATGGTGAGGCCACGGCATGGACGGTCAGTTAAAGGGCTTGGCCTTGGCATCAGGATAGAGAACCGACAGGGACAGGAGCAGTTGGAGGCAGTTGAGGACCGGTTGGGGGCAGTTATTGCCGAACGGTTGCAAGGGAGAGAGAGACACCTTTTCGGTTACAACTCACACCCCTTCGGCCCATGGCAGTTCTGACTCCCTCCCTCTATAAATACAGAGCCCTGGATCCAGATTTTCACACAGAATTCTTGAGGGGACCTCTGCCAAAATCGTGAGAGACAAATCCCAAAAGGAAAAGAGAGAACAGACGATCCAAGGAGAGAACCGGCGAGAGGCTTTCCTGTTCCAGGAGAGACCGGATCGTGGGAAGCAAAGTCTGAAGAGATGGATACCAGACAGAGAGACAGAGAGAAGGACAAGGAGAAGGATATGACGCCTGGGGAGAGAACACCTAATGTTAGTGTGTGGACGGCAAGCGATCGGCCCTAGTCTGCTGATGATCCGATCGGGCTTGTAGCCGGTTCGCAATGTGCCTACATCTACTCTCTCTATCTCTTTAGAATTGCTTGTTCTATCAGATTATTGTCTTGGTTGCTCTGTTCATACAGGGAACACTGAACCAAGGCCTTGTCCGGTTCAGCATCCAAGTCCTAGGCCTTGGCGGACTGTTCTTGGTCGGATTTGGATATTCTAGTGTGCTGAGTGGGAATCTGTTATGGGAATCTCTTAGTTGGGATTAATCAGAGATTATCAGGAATTTTAATTAGTTTTTGGGAATTTATTTGAGTATGTTGGTTTGGACAGGTTATATATTCTAAGTAACCGAACCATGCTTAGCTAGACTTGATGTTAGGATATCGGCCTTATGAGTGTGTAATGTGTCTTATGTGGTTTCAGGATCGGACATGGACCGTGGTAAGGGAAAAGCACCGTGAAGACTCAGGCCATGGGAAGATGTGTGGTGAATGGGTTATTGTAGATAGATGTGAAGTACTGATAGCCTATTGTGTAACTTGTGAACTTATTTTAGATTAAGTGTGTATGACTTATTAGGACGGACCTAAGGATGATGTATGGATCTCAGTTTATTTTTATACAATTTATTTGCCCCTTATGTTTTTGTTAGACTGATTGTCTTAAACCTCATTTGAATTGAACTTAGAAAGATAAGACTTAGAAATCGGATTACTCGACTTAGATTGAATGGTTAAGGCCGCGGATCAGTTTGGGCTTAAGAGCCGGGATCGGGTCTTACAATCCCATTCCTCAGCCTCATCTCCCACATGATCTTCATCCCTTTCCTCTGAAACCGTTCTCATCTTGCTAAAGCTTCATACACAAAGACGTACTTCATGCGTTTTAGTTATCTCGAGCAAGTTCCGAACTTGTCTATCAGTTGTAACATGAATAGGAGGAAGGTCTGGAGCCATCTGTTGTAATGAGTAGGTTAACTCCACAGACTATGTGTTAATGTCCAGGTTATAATCTTCTTGAGCCATTGCAACAAGATCAGCATGTGTCGAACCTTCACTCGAAAATAACATTCTCGCTCCTTTGAAATGATCAACCACAAAATTCCAACATCTATGTTTCAACAACCATTCTCCATACACTACATGTAACTGACGCATCATCTGAAAAAGTCAAAATAAACACATTAGCAAACTTAGAACAAAGAAAACAAAAGTTTATTAAAGATCAAAGTGGACAACTTCAATCTAAGTCCTCCTGATGACTAAATATACTTCATCTTGTCAACGTAGAGGTTATTTTTGCAATTGACTTTGAAATCTGTTATTTCAGACGACTGAAAAATAAGTTGTCTACTTTGTTTGGTTAAAAAAAATCCAAAAAGCTAGATGACTTACATTTCAGTCGTCATAGGTTAGTTTTGCATTTGACTCGATTATTTCAGAAGTTTGACTTTCCGGGACGACTTACATTTTAGTCGTCTCATGAAAATTAAAATAATATATTTTTTTAAAACTAAACGACTTACAATTAAGTTGTCATAGGTTAGTTTGCAACTGAAAAAAAATTTCAATATTTAATTATATATAGACGACTTACAATTCAGTCGTTCATCAAACGACTTACATGTAAGCCGTCCAGGATTTACGAGGTTTGACCAGAATCTCGGGAAAATCCTGGACAACTTACAAGTAAGTCGTCGGGCGGATGACTGAATTGTAAGTCGTCTGGGTATAATTAAATATTGAAGTTTTTTTTTCAATTGCAAAACTTACCTATGACGACTTAATTGTAAGTCGTCTAGTGTTAATAAAATATTGATATTTCAATTTTCACCAGACGACTGAAATGTAAAGTCGTCCGGGAAAGTCAAACTTCTGAAATAATCCAGTTAAATGCCAAACTCTTTGGAGATTTTTTTTGTAACCAAACAAAATCAGACGACTTAACTTTCAGTCGTCTCAGAAAACAGATTTCAAAGTCAATTGCAAAAATAACCTATGCGTGACCAGACGACTTCCAGGTAAGTCGTCTACAGCCAGACGACTTCCCATGTAAGTCGTCTAACGAACATATCTGGAAAAAAACTTGATTTCATACCTTAAATTGGTGAGATAACTTCCTTAGCACACATAGGCTTCTCCAAGAACACAAAATCTAAACTAAAGTGACCCACCCAGAATCGTTAGCTTCTATGACTCTATGAACCATAAAAAATGTGGAATCAAAATCTTGGGTTTTTAGCTCAATGTGGAGAGAAAATGAGAGATATGTTGTGTTTAGTTCACAAGAATGGAAAAGAAGAAGGGTAATTCGATTTTGGGAGCATTAAAATCTTCAAATTAGTTGTTCATGGTGGTTGGGGTATTGATGACAATGGAAATCTTGTGAACTATATGAACTTCTGGGTGAATAGGGCAAAACCAATTTCCCTATTGATGGCATTTTCGTGAATTATAAGATGATGAGGGTGAGAGAGTAAAAAATGTCATTTTTGAAAAGAAAAAAATTGATGGCATTTTCGTGAATTATATGAACTTCTGGGTGAATATGGGCAAACCAATTCCAAAAATAGGGGAGGTTAGTTTGTTTTGACTTAAGTTGTAGGTTAATTTTGCAAGAAGCCCATAAATTATGGGGATGATTTGATCAATTGGGGACAATGGTGAATCGATTCAGAGGTTTAAAAAGTATCTTGGTGACTGCTTTCATATGAAAAACTATATCATTGGAATACCATCTTCATATGAATACCATCTACATTCATCCTCTGAATGAAATACA
>NW_026014043.1:0-66218 GCF_020379485.1 Brassica napus | reverse complement strand
TTTAATGAATCTATCGGACTTGATCTCTAATGCTTGCCATCATATCTTGTTCCAAGCGAGATCTTAGGTATCAAGATCGATCGCATAGTGGGCAGTTCCACGACAGTAGACTGTTCTATGAGTGATCTGAGTTCTAGATTGTACTTAATCGTGTTTGAATCATTTTTGGCTCAGTATTGACACCGATAAAGTGACCTTAGGCTGGCTTCCTATTAAGTTTTCATTCTTTGATTAATCTTGTTATTTTTTTTATCACGAAAATACAATTTCAAACTCCACTAGTGTTTTAGCTTATAGTGAAACCAATAGAATAAAGTTTAAAGTGGTCCTTTGGAATTGAATTTAAACATATTACAACAACACTGTTAACTTGACAGTAGCAAAGGTTCATTTTTAGGTATCAATTTTTAGCGTTGTAGCAACGGGGACCAGCTTTTTAACTCTATTTTATGGTTATACATTAAGTCTAAGACCTCTAACTTGCTTATTCCTTTTTGTTGCAGCTAATGTTCCAGGTGCATGACTAGTAGGCATACTTGGAGAAACGCACAAAGAGACCTAGTCATTCTTTCAAATCAGGAACTTGCAAGATTGAAACGAATAAACATACAACAACCAAAGCCAACTAACACCACAATGGATGATCACGAAAACCAAGATGATCTCTCTGCTGCAGATGCAGCAAACCATGCAAGCGCACGAACAAGCCGCTCAGCAAGCAGCCGAACACGCCGCACAGCAGCAACAGCAGCAAGGTGTTCCGATAGGAGAGAGGAATCTTCCGCGTAACTTCCCTGCTACTCTTTCTGCCATCAACCCTCCTTCATGTCAGAGACATGACTTTGAGATCAAACCCTCTTTTATCAACCTAGTGCAGAGGAAGATGTTCAATGGTCTCCCGACATAAATACCGATGGATCACATCGAGAACTTCGAAAAAGTTTGCGGATTTACTCGTGCAAGTAGTGTGTCACCAAACTACATCAAGTGCACACTGTTCCCATTCTCTCTTGATGGGAAAGCCGCCAGATGGTTAGATTCTCTTCCAACCGGCTCTTTCACAACATGGGAGCATGTCCGATCAGCATTTTTGAGCAACTTCTTCAAGAAGGCAAAAAACTACAGCCTTGAGGAACAAGATCTCCACATTCAGTCAGATCCATGATGAGCCCTTCTGTGATGTATGGGAGCGCTTCAATAACTACCGCAGCGAATGCCCCCACCATGGGTTCGATAACGACTATCTCTTGGGAGTGTTCTATGATGGATTTGGCTTAGAAGCGCGAAACCAACTTAATTTCTCGAGTAATGGAAATTTCATGACTCAAACGACTGAAGGAGCCTTTGCACTGATCGAGACCATGGCTTCCAGTTCTACTAATAAGAACCCATAAACTGACCGCTCCATGAAGGTCAACAGTGTTGACACATCAAAAATAGATGAGTTGTCAGCTAAGGTGGACCAGTTGATTATAAATAATCAGAATCAGATATTCATCATGGAGAAGTCGACTTCAGAACAGAACGCTAAGGACGCTGCGCCAGAGATAGACAAGCCGGCGGAAGATCATCATGAGGTTAGCTATGTCAATGGGCAAGGATAGCAGTTAAACAACTATCACCCGAACAATAACATGAGGAACAATCCACATCTGTTCAATCACAATAATGGAGCAGACAACTCTGCTGACAAGGCACAAAACACGGGTTATTAAAAGTCTTACCTTCATAACTTTTCAGGACGAACCTTTTTTCTCAGCAATGCTGGGAACCAACACCATAACCTAAAACTGCAGAACAACCAGCAGCCTGCTCCAATCATTACCAATGCCACTACAAGAAAACTAGGCAAAATCTGACAGAAATTCCGACAGAGACAAGAATCGTAGGAATATCCCGAGAGATTTCCGACGAATATCCTACGAAATGCTAATTATGCTAGTGGTCAGAAATTCGTCAGAATATTTCAACGGACTTCCGACGACATATGTGCTTGTCGGAAAATTCAGACGACAAAGCAACGGAATATCGAGGGATGTAAATAACCGTTACACGATAGTTCGGTAATTTGGGTTTCGTCGGTAAGTCGTCGAAAAAAACGACAAATTTCCGAGGAATATTTTTGACCATTGAAAATATTTTAAATTATTGAATATCCGACGAATATCCGACAAACAATCCAAAACTTTCCGACGAAATTCTGACGACCTGTTTTTGACCGTTTTATAGCCATTTAAATTTTTTAGATTTCAGACAGAAATCTGACAACCCTTCCGTCGGAACTGTCGGCATATTTTCCTATAAATACGAGCTTCTGTGATTCACCTCATTCACTCTCCACCCTCTTCACTCTCTTCATTCTACAAATTCGAAAAAAATCATGTCTTCTTAAAATTATTTTCGTTCGTGGATGTATAAACCTCATATGGATCCAAACACCAACTTACTTATAGAAGAATACGCAAAAGGCATTACCGAATTCATGGCGTTTGTTCAACAACAACCAGAAGCAAATACCGGTACGTTATGATGTCCTTGTTCTTCTTGCAAAAATAATAGGAATTTAAAGGAATGAGATGTTTGGACTCATTTATATATGAAAGGGTTTATGCCGAATTATAAAGTTTGGTATCTTCATGGAGAAACTACTGGTTATGAATATGGTAGTAGTAGCGAACCTCAGAATGTGGATAGGTTAGAAGAACCTAGAACGGAAGTAGATTATGGTGTAGGTACCGAACAGATGGTAAATGATCATTATAGAGGGGAAGAACCCAATGTAGAAGCTAGGAGATTTTTTGATATGTTGGAAGCAGGAAAACAACCTTTGTACAAAGAATGTAGAGATGGTCATTCACCTTTATCATCTGCAACTCGAATGATGGGTATTAAGACATATTATAATTTGGCTGAAGAATGCGTGGATGCGATTGCTGATTTTGTTAAAGGTGTTCTGCCAGAGGATAATCTCGCACCGGGTTCATACTATGAGGTTCAGAAACTTGTAGCGGGTCTTAATTTTCCGTATGAGGTGATAGATGTATGCATCGACAACTGCATGATATATTGGAGAGAGGATGAGAACCAGGATAACTGCAAATTTTACGGAAAACCTCGTTATCATGATATGAGTGGAAGAGTTCCGGTGCCATACAAGAGGATATGGTATTTGCCTTTGACGGAAAGATTAAAGAGGCTTTATCAGTCCGAACGCACAGCCCAACCAATGAGATGGCATGTAGAGCACTCCACAGACGATGGTCAGATTCGACATCCTTCAGATGCAAAAGGTTGGAAACATTTTCAATCAACATATCCAGAATTTGCGCATGAGAGAAGAAATGTCTATCTTGGATTATGTACCGATGGTTTCAACCCCTTTGAGAAGCATGGAAGACAATATTCTCTATGGCCAGTAATTATGACACCGTACAATTTACCTCCAAGTTTGTGCATGCGACGAGAGTTTTTGTTTTTCTCCATTCTCGTTCCCGGGCCAGAGCATCTTAAGAGATCACTTGATGTGTTTCTTCAGCCACTAATATATGAGTTACAACAACTATGGACGCATGGTCCTGAGACATACGATGTTTCGTATAAAGAAAACTTTCAGATGCGGACAATACTAATGTGGACAATAAGTGATTTTTCAGCATATGGTATGTTATCTGGATGGACAATGCATGGAATATTGTCATGTCCACATTGCCAAGATAGCACAGATGCTTTCCAACTTAAACACGGAAGGAAATCGTGTTGGTTTGATTGTCACAGAAGATTTCTACCACCCGATCATCCATATCGTAAGAGTAGGACTTTGTTTACGAAGAACAAGAAGGTCTTTGACAGTCCTCCTCTTGAAATTAGTGGGGATGATTTGTTGAAACAGTTCAGAGATTTTGGTGCAGATAGGACGCCAGACGTAGGTGGACATGAACATGTTCCAGTCGATGCTGCTGGTTTACTTCACAACTGGCACAAAAAAGCATCTTCTGGGATCTGCCATACTGGGAGGATCATCTGTTACGGCATAATTTAGATGTCATGCATATTGAGAAGAACTTTTTCGACAATCTGATGAACACGATCCTTAATGTCCAAGGTAAAACGAAGGATAATTTGAAGTCAAAACTAGATTTGGTCGATATTTGTGATCGGTCTGGACTTCATGTTGATGAGAACGGCAAGGCTCATGTTCCCATATACCAGTTAAATGAAGCTGCGAAAGAGGAGTTCTTTTATTGGATTTCTGAGAGTGTCATATTTCTAGACGTTTATGCGTTTAATTTGCGCAACTGCGTCGATAGAAATGAAGGAAAGTTTATTGGCTTGAAAAGTCTCGATTGTCATGTAATGCATTTTCCAATACTACTTTAAATTTATATTTTAGAATAAATTATATATTAAATAAATTTGAATAAAACTAATTAAAAATTTTGATATAAAAATTGTATAATTATCAAAAAGTATAACTAAACAAGATTTTTAAATTTCTAGATATATAAAAGAATATAATAATATTACGATTAAAAATTTATGATTTAAAAAAATGGAAAAATTAATTAGTAATAAAATTGTATAATTATAGAAAATAGAAATAAATAATATTTCAAAATTTGTAAATTATTATTGTATTTCTGTTATTATATTGTTTAATATAATATTTGAATAGATTTACTTTATAGTAGATTGTTACAGATACTGTTTAAGTTCTTTTATCATTGGAAATGCTAGACCATTGTAGTAAACGACGAAAGAGACAAAGTACTTGCTTATAATGTACAAGTTAATCAGATATACAAGAAAAAATCATAGGCTTAAAAAATCATATGCTTAATTATCTGTTTTATTTTGTTTCTTATGAACAGATAGAGAAAAGATCATATGCTTAATTATCTGTTTAATTACTGCTTATGTACAGACAGAGAAACAAAATATATTGTTTACAGTAGAACCTAATTGTGGCCTTGTTTTTTTGAATGTTATGTACCGATTTTATACAAAGAAAAATTAATAGAATTTTTTTTTAATAGAGCGATTTGCACCAAAATTAGTTAATAACTAAATAATTTGCAAGCATGGAACAATCATCAAAATTGTAAAAAGTATATAAAAATAGTTGAAAAATATATAAAGATATTGTTAATTAATATTAAATGACATTTTTGTTCAGAATAATACATGAAAGATAAAATTAAAATTTATTTAAAATAAAAAAGACCTTGACATTAGTCATTTTTTCATCAAAAGAAAATAAAATTATATTCGTAAATAGGGGTGGACACATATCAAGTATCTGGATATTTGGAAGCATTCTTGTCAATTCGATCTTTAGCTACCTAGATATTCGGTGACTCCGATATCCGAAATGTTTTAGAATTTTAAAGAATATCCGATTTGATTCGTAAATAAAATAAAATTTTAAAAATAATATAATAACATTTTATTACAAAAATAAAACATTATATAACCTTTTAATTTTAGTACCTAATATAATAAATTTATATTGTAAAACTGATATAAAGTATAATATATATAATTCTTTTCATATATGTATATATATGCATATAACATATCGAATTAGATATATGTTCCTAAAAATATTGGTATTAGTGATTTGCTTCTTTTTTGGATATTGTATTTTAGTATTTGATTTGTTTCGTAAAGTTTCAAATATCAAGATTTTTTGGTTCAAATCAAAACGGATAACAAATCGAATCAAAATTTATGAATATTTTGCTCAATTTTATCTGTAAACAATAAAAATAATATATATATAGTTTGGCTTTTGATTCGTTATCTATTTTTATTCGAACCGAAAAATCCAGAGTTTTATTGGAACTATGTATGTGAGTTTTATATTAAAAAAATCACAAAGTACATAGTGTGAACACATTTATGACTATAGTGTGAACGCGTTTAACATATTTATTATCAAATCATTGTGAGGCTGCCACGTGTCTATTATAATGTGAATGCATTTATTACAATGCTTCTCTTTTAATATATAAGGGATTTGAGAAGCATTGCAATATTTTTTGTAGCCACGTGTCATCACTAAAATGATTCTTAGAATCCTTAGAGAAATATGTTGGTCCATCTACATATATATTAATTTTTTTATTAAACCACCATAAATACATTATTAATGTGCTTCATTATTTTCTTAAATAATATTATGGAATTCCTTAATGTGGCTAAAGTATATATGACAATTAATAATTTTGAATAATAAAGATTTGATAAAAATAAGTGTTTATTATAATTATATTTGATTAATTTTGAGATATTAAAATAAATTAAACAATCATAGTAACCATATAATAAAAATTAAAAAAATTATTTATATTATATTTTGAATATTTAAAAACGAGTATAAATTATTAACTGTTAAAAGTTTCACATTCAAATTTTGTGATCTATGATTTAAAAATTTTGTTATGACATGATACAAATAATTAAAAAATAATATAAGTTGAAAGTCTCATTTAATAAGTATCAAAAATAAAAGATATATAAATATATGTATCATTTTAAATTAAACTATATGCCATATAAAAATACATAAATATCTTAATTTTGAAATTTACTTTGAACATTTTTTTGATAAACAATTTGAAAAAATATTGACAACTTAATTTCTTAAAATATTATAAATTGCTTAAACCATTAATCTCACAGTGAAAATTTTGTTATCAATAGACTTTTTGCTATAACAGATACAAATGATAAAAAACAAATATGAGCAAAAAACATCATCTAATAAATATTAATATTAAAATATACCATATATATGTTATTATCATTTAAATTTAATTGTATACCATATCAAATAGAAAATATATTTTTCCGATTTATAAAATTTATTTATATGTTCGCACCAATTTAATTATATAAGTAGTAGATAATGACTTTTTAATTATTCAATATATATTTATTATTTCATAATATGTTATAAATATATAATATATAAAATAATTTATATCTATAATATTCATTCCGCGCAAGACGCGGGTCTTAACCTAGTTAGCTAATATTTTGTGTTAAAATTACCGGCTATTGGATTCTGTTGATGGTTACGTTAGTAAATAAATGGATATAATTTAAAGTATACTTAATCACATATGTATGATTGAACCAGTGACTAACGATTTATATAAATGTACAATCTATAAATTGAATGGTTATGTTCCAATTTATTCGGTTAACTCTAATAAAGTATAAAAATGAAAGATGATAGCTGGATAATAGTAAAAATGTTAGTCCACAAAAGAAAATTGTTTTGTTTTCCTTTATACGTATCCGGCTACCCTGATCATTTTGGAATCTACTGATGCAAGCTCAAACAGCCAAACTAGCCACTATATATCCAATGACACTCCATCACCAACTCCTACGATACTGGTTTGTACCTCTTAGCCACTCATTTATGAAACAAAAGTTGCAAACTCTCCAAACTCTCACTCTTCATCCAGGATTCAAAACTCCAGACTTCAGTCGAGAATACTCTTTCAGAATACTCTAAGATTATATTATCGATTTACCCTTGAGCTACTATGTCATTTTCAAAGGTGCAGCGCAATACTTAGGAATCAAATCCACAAAATTTTTATGTTTCATATTAAGCTAGAAATCAATAATTGTAATGCAGTAAAACGGTAAATAAAAGAGAGTTGTAAATGATGGGAAAAATGTGCTAGATCTAGAGAATTCAAACATGATATCATACCTGAATTCAAACAAATATCATGGTTTCTGAAGAACAGTTCTAGAACTCAAATTACAATGATAAAGTTAAGCAGATATCGCAGCAGATTAATCAATCTATGTCTAATTCCTATAATTCCAAATCTCTTTACGAATTAAATTAGTTCGAACAAGCATTAAGAACAAGTTTGATATGTTCACTCATCCTTAAACCAAATCTCTTTTCGAATAGTTATTTATCTCATCAAGATTTTTTCTGGCAATCAATAATACTTTAGTGTCTACTAGTTATCCTATAATTCTCATTTCTCAGGCCTCCACCTCAACGAAGCGGGCTCCAAAATGCGACACGTGTCATCTCATATTTTTGTTTATGTTAATGGACCAAATGCTGTATTAAGTAAGTTATTGGGCTGTTATATTATTTATTTATTTAGGCCCATACGTTTATAGGGTTTCCACTTTTTTGACGTTGGATATGCAGAGCATAGCCGCAAGATCACGACGCTTCCGAACAACTCCTCTGTTACGGCTGCAGTTTTATTTATTTGCTACTTCAATTCACCATTTAAGTTTTTCGATTATGCCATTAAATTTACTCTTTCCACTACGTTGTATTTAATATCCCTACTCTTTCTCAATAGTTACTAAGAAAATTTGTATCTATAAATAGGGACGTATTCTTCTGTGAAATTCAATCCTCCTGCTACTCTGAAACAACCACCTGGAATCTTTTGTTATCCGACTTGAAACTCAGTTGTTGTGACAACACCGTTGAAACCCTACTTTTTGGGTTTACCTGCTCGTCATCAAAGATGATAATTCTGATGAACAAATGAAATTTATAGTTTTTCAAAAATAACCTAAGCTTATCCACAGCTATGTGAACGCACACATGCTTAACACCTTCAAACATATGTGAGGGTTCAATCTTCTCGATTAACAGGTTTGAAATTTATAGTTTTTCAAAAATAACCTAAGCTTATCCACAGCTAAAGTCACTGTTAACTTTATTAACAATGTTTTTTTTTTAATTTAGTTAACTTTGGTTTGATTGTGTTCTTATAAACTTTTAATGGTTTTTAAGGTTTTTGATTCAGTTTTGTATTAGATTTAATTTACATAGTTTATTTTTAAGAGACATTATTAACGATGTTTTTTTCATGTTCTATTTATGTTAGTTAACTTTGATTTGATTGTGTTCTTATAAACTTTATGGGGTTTTAAAAATATTTTTTTTTTAATTTTACATTGGATTTAGTTTACATAATTAATTTTTTCATCGTAACCAACATGATGATTTCGTGACCATGTGTTTATGTTTTAAAACATGATTTCTCCTAAAAACTAAACTAAGGGAACCCGATTGAAAGGAACCGGAACACAAATCAAGCTGAATACAAACCAAACCGAAACCGATCCAAACCAAACTAATTATGATTTACTTCAGTTAGAAAATTTTAGAACCAAATTAACCAAACCAAACCGAACCCAAACCGAATCGATAAAACAACTGAAGTGCCCACCCATACAGAGGAGAAATGAACAAAGAATGTGATTATGTACCTGGAAAATGGACAACATTCAAAGTATTGACTCTTTTCTAGCCTCCAAAATGAAACAAGCTTATATATGCAAATTGATCTTTTACCTGCACACACACATACATATATGTACTCGCTGGTTGTGTTCCAAAAATAATAAAAAATCTCGCAGATTCCACAAAGACCGTTTATGAGAACTGATGCATCTTCTACTTATTCCTTTGAGGTTTTTGTCGACGAAGAAGAATGTATAGAACTAGTTGACAAATTTTAAATGTTTACGTATAAAAACGGAGATGTTTTGTTTCTGAATTTAAATTATGAAAATAAAGTAAAGCAAGAAGAATTACCATCGTCATTCTCTCCCGTGAGTGATGGCCATGACCAACTTACTACCCACTAACTCAAAAACCATAAGTCATTGCGTACATATGTTAAAACTACTTAAATACTACTCAAGTAACACAACAATGATGACTACCATTTCAGCACCACAAAATCTGGGACCTAATTCCATGTATAAACATTATCAACATCAACACATACCAAACACATGGTTGAACAATTATCATACACCCCGCGCGTATCGCGGGCACACCACTAGATACGTTTGTAGCTTTTTTGGATAAAGGAACAGATTCAGTGATGGAAAAAGGATAATTATTGGCTCTGAGTTTGGGCTAGTAAATGGGTACAAGTGTATTATAGTCTCTTCAGGTCTTCGGGTTTTTTCAGTAGCTACGTACTGGGATTTATTGCTATTGTACTTGAAGGGAGAAACGATAATTATTGGAAACATAACAAAATTTCTTGAACTCTTTCTTCACGAAGATTGGTGGTGTGTGATTTTGTTGGGTATTGGTGATTTTATGTTTGGGTCTACAGTAGCTGCCATGAATATATTTTTATGTTCTTTTGGTACGGGTTCTTGTTGTCATAGTAGTCTATTGATTAATGGGTTCAGTGTCATCATTAGGATCTTCGAGATGGATGTGGAATCCAGAGGATCTATCACAAGATTATCAAGACTTTGTGGGAAAACTGGAAATAGGTGTTTCGACTGGAGTTCACTGAACCGCTGGATCAAATTTTCTGGCCTACTTACAGCGCTGCAAACTCTTGACTTGGTCTTATCAAATCAGTTGCAGAGAAGAGATACATATTTGGAAAATACTACGAGGTGTTTTTCAGAGGGAATGCAGGTTGATGATCAAGTAGGTACAAGAGCGGAAGTGGAATTTTATTTAGTTTTCTCTACAATTTTATTATCAGGGGTGAAATCTATACTTGCTATGCTTGTGGTTTTTTTGGACAGAGAAAACAGTTTCAGAGATGGGAAAAAAGTTATCAGGATAATTGGCTCTGAAATGTGGCTATTAAATGGTTATAAGTGTAATGATTTTGGTTATAAGTGGAATGATTTGTATATTTTCATTGCTCCACTATTTGTTTATTGGTCCAACATTGTAGGGGCTGATCATGGATTCGAGTTCCTACGTTGTGATGAACTGCAGGGATTTTTATTTGTTCCAATTTCTTTAACGTTGGGGTTTGTTATGGTTTCACGGGTCAGAATGATAAAATATAGGATCAGTTTTCCTTTTCAGAAGACAAAACTGCTATGGCTTTGTAATGGTATAATCACAGCTAATGTAATCTATGTCGTGCTGAGTATGGACAAAGATAATATTTACGGATAACATGGACTCATATTCACCTTATTCATGGCGATGGGTTTTGGGTTTACGGTGTTCGGGAATTTAGGGTATCATTAAATCCAAACTCAATAACTCTAGGGAGCATTTACATATATTTTTAAAATGAGAGTCCTAAGTTGGAATTGCCGAAGAGTGGGAAGTAAGTGGATTATAAGTTATCTAAAAGAGATATGACATAAATATAAACCAGATTTTTTTATTTTTATCTGAAACAAAGCAAGATTTAGAGTTTGTTCAAGACTTTCAATCAAACTTTAGTGATTTGATAACCTGGTTACAGTAGATACCCAGTTGGGAGAAGTGGGAGATTAGCTCTTTTTTACAATAATGAGTATCAGATTAAGATTTTATACTCCAGCAACCGAATGATAGATGTGGAAGCGGTAGCTCTTGGGAAAACAGTTTATCTAACTTTTGTGTAGGGTGACCCAGTCCAAAAACTGAGGGAACAAGTGTGGGGGCGATTAACTAGATATAGGCTCTCACGATCTGAACCCTGGTTTATCATTGGCGATTTAAATGAGATCACTGGAAATCATGAAAAAGAGGGAGGTTCTTTGAGAAGTGTGGATTCATTTATTCCTTTTAACAACATAAGAAGAAATAGTGGATTATTGGAGTTTCCGGCTCCGGGAAACAAAATGTCATGGCAAGAGAGAAGAGGAAAAGGGGTAGTGATGATCAGATGTCGTCTAGATTGTGCTTTAGCAAACGAGGAGTGGCACACTCTATTTCCATGTTTTTATACAGAATATTTAGGGATGGTGGCATCTGATTATCGTCCAGTGGTGGCTTACCTAGAAGATAAAGTTTTGAGGAGAAAAGGGCAGTTTCGATTTGATAAGAGATGGATTGGACAAGAAGGTCTTATGGAATCATTTACAATGGGCTGGTCAGATTATAGAGAAGGACAAGCTGAAGGTATAGTGGCAAAAATTAACAATTGTCGCCATGAAGTTGCTAAATGGCGGAAAAATAATCTCCCTAATGGAAAGGAAAAAATAAATGATGTACAGAAAGCTCTCGAATAGGTACAAACATATAACAACAGGTCACCAGAGGATATTCTGGAGGTATTTAGGAAGTTACAAGATGCATATAAGGATGAAGAGGATTACTGGCATCAGAAAAGTAGGAATATGTGGTACTCATCTGGAGATCTTAACAAAAAATTCTATCATGCTTTAATCAAGCAACGACGGGTTCGTGATATAATTGTGGGGCTACATGATGCTGCAGAAATTGGATTACAGAGGATAATGTGTGGAAAAGGTGGCAGTAGACTATTTTGAAGATATATTTAGTACCACTTCACCATCGGATTTTGATAGTTTCCTCACAAAGGTAACACCAGGTATCACACCTTAGATGAGTCAACGATTGTTAAGAAGACCGAAGCTGAGGTTAAAGAGGCTTTGTTTATGATGCATCAAGAGAAGGCACCATGACCGGATGGCATGACAGCTATTTTTTTTCAACACTCTTGGCATATTATTAAGGATGATCTGGTTGATATGGTGAATAATTTTCTGGTTTCTGGAGAATTGGACTCAAGGTTAAATATTACTAACATCTGTATGATTCCAAATACAGAGAGGCCCACAAGAATGACAGAGCTGAGGCCAATTAGTCTATGTAATGAGGGGCATAAGATTATTTCGAAGGTTTTGTGTCAGCGGTTGAAAATATACCTCCATTCTCTCATATTAGAAACTCAATCGGCATTTGTGGCAGGACGGTTGATTTCTGATAAAATTCTTATCGCTCAGGAAATGTTCCTTGGATTGAGAACCAATACGGCATGTCAAGGAAAGTATGTGGCAATTAAAACGGACATGCGTAAAGTGTATGATAGAGTGAAATGGGATTTTAGCAAGGCCTTAATACAGAAGATGGGTTTTGATCTTCATTGGATTAAACTAATGATGGAGTGTATATCATCGGTTCAATATCAGGTTCTACCAAATGGTCAACCACGTGGTCTCGTTGTCCCACATCGATGTTTACGTCAAGGGGATCCTTTATATCCTTATTTATTTATTCTATGTACTGAAACTTTAATTGCAAACATAAAAAAGGCGGAGAGAGGGCAACAACTAACGGGAATGAAGGTAGCTAGAGCATGTCCATCGATATCTCATTTGTTATTTGCGGACGATAGCCTCTTCTTTTATAAAGCTCAGAAAGAGGAGTGCCAAACAATTCTCAGGATTTTAAAGAAATATGAGACAGTATCAGGTCAACTCATAAATTTTGATAAATCTTCCATCCAATTTGGCCATAAAATTGAAGAATCTGCCAGACAGAAGTTAAGGGATATTTTGGGTATCCAGAATTTAGGAGGAATGGAATCTTACTTAGGTTTACCGGAAAATCTCGGAGGCTCCAAGATACAAGTTTTTAGCTTTGTACAGGATCGACTAAATAACAGAGTCAATGGTTGGACTTTTAGGTTTTTCACAAAAGGAGGAAAAGGAAGTGATCATTAAATCAGTGGTTACAGCATTACCAAATCATGTGGTGTTTTTCTATCGTTTACCTAAGACGACCGTTAAAAAACTGACGAGTGCGGTAGCACAATTCTGGTGGAGTCTAGGGGGAAGCATAAGAGGTTGCACTGGAAATCATTGGACAATGTATGTGTCAATAAGGATGAAGGAGGTTTGGGGTTTGGGGTTTATAGATATCACTGATTTCAATACAGCGATTCTCGCTAAACAGTTGTGGCGGCTGATAGAGAAGCCAAAAACTTTATTTTCTCGTGTTTTCAAAGGTCGGTATTACAGGAACGCCTCACCCCTGGAACCGATCCGTTCATATTCTCCGTCATATGGCTGGCGGAGTATCGTATCTGCTAGATCTCTGGTAAGAAAAGGACAAATCAAAAGGGTGGGATCATGATCATCTATATTTGTATGGAACGATCCATGGCTCCCAACCACCCGCCCGAGACCAGCCAATAAAAACCAACATAATTTCTACCCTGACCTTACAGCGGATTCTCTAATTGATTCCACTTCGCGAACTTGGAACTCGCATGCAATTAGTGATTTGGTGGACCCACACGATGTGAAAATTATAGAAAGTATACCACTGAGCAGGACACATACGATAGACATGGATGGATGGGATTTCACAAAAAAAATGGAAAATATATGGTTGAATCAGGATATCAGACATAACGAGTTTACCAAGACAAGGAAACACCACCACTACTGTATGGACCCACTGTCGATGTATTATAGGCGTTTTGTTGGAAAATTAGGTGTCCACCAAAGTTAAAACATTTTCTATGGCAATTGGTAATTGGTTGTATAGCAGTCAAGAAGAATCTGCAAGCAAGAGGGATACAAGGGGACATATGTTATGCAAGATGTGGAGCTTATGATGAATCAATGAACCATGTGTTTTTTGAATGTCCTCCAGCACTTCAGGTTTGGGCTCTCTCGAAAATACCATCAAATCCAGATATTTTCCCAACATCTTCTCTCTTCACAAACATGGATCATCATTTTTTGGAGAGTCTTCCCTAAGATGGATGATCATCAGTTTGCATGGATACTATGATGATACATTTTGAAAGGAAGGAATAATAAAGTTTTTAGTAACCTGGATATTGATCCTAGAGAAACACTTAAGCTGGCAGAAACATAATCAACACTCCGCTGAGGCACATATATTGAACGAATAGAGGACAGCACAAAATGTCGAGGTTATGACACTACCGTCATTTCCAGGAAGATGGTGTTTCACAGATGGTTCTTGGAAAGAGTGATACTTTCTCCGGGAAAGGTTGGTTTAGTACTCTAGAAGGATTTGATGGGCTGATGGGGGCGAGAAATATTAGAGCTACTCACTCTCCTCTCCATGCAGAGATGGAAGCGCTACTCTCGGCAATGGAATGTATGAGAAACTTACGGCAGTTTCAGGTCACGTTTTCAACGGATAGTTCTCAATTGGTGAAGATGGTTTCGGAACTAGAAGAATGGCTAGCTTTTTCAAGTTATTTGGAAGATTTAAAAATCCTGAAAGAAAGTTTCCTCCGATCAGAGATCATCTATGTACCAAGAACGCAAAATACAAAGGCGGATAGCCTAGCATGCAGTGTAAGGAAGCAACTGTCTTTCATCGTTCACATGGATGCAGATCTCCCGATGTGGTTGACATGGTCAGTATGAGTCTGTATAACTTTATGATAAAAAAAAACTCTAAATAACAAAGGTAGTATTTAAATACACAATATTTTTTTTTAATTTATAAATCAAATTTTAAACCTTTTCAACCATGAGAGGGGGAGTCCACTTGTCTTTAAGAATGTCAAGGCATATTGATCCTTCAAAATTGATATTTGGATGATAAATCAGAGTTTTGAACGTAAACTGGAAAAGATAAAAAATTGAAACAAAACATATTTGTTTCAGTACTTAAGACATTACGTATACAACCTCCTAAATTTAAATTTATTTTTATTTTAATTTATATAACCTTGGGTGCTGAAAAAGTATAATTTATAGGAAATTTAATGTTGATGCTAAATATGCCATCCGCGTATGGAGTACCATCTGGACCTTTAATCATCGCATTCCATTTGAACAATTCGTTCCAGTCTCTACCTAAATATGTATCAACATATAGCAATATTATAGTGGAAAACATAAAATTGTAATTATTGTGGTTCTTAATATAGGAAAGACATATTAATGAAAGTATATGAACTAGAAAAATAAATTATGCATATGTATTTGTAAGAAAAAAAATAAAATTGTGGCAAATATAATGTTAACTTCATGCGTATATTATGCAAATATCAAGATAGTGTATAATACGATCGCAAAAAATTTCACATGATGTATGCAAAAATTATCTATTTATTTTCACTGGCATGTGACCTTTGTGATTTGTTATGAAAAACATACAAACTGATGATGTACAAGGAATCTTTCGAAGTCATATCCTTGAACTCCTTCTCTATCCTTTGCATCACCTTTTTCTCTATCGACATCGTTACGATTAATAACAAATGTATTTCCTTTTTCATCAAATGAAACAACAAACACAATTGTTGTTAGTACTAGTACATTTTTTTGAAATATATGTGAAGGACAATGTTCTAAAGATATTTGAACAATATTAACAAAATATGGATTGATAGCAATTGCTTACTTGGAAGATGTTAGTATGAATTTTATTGGAATCAAATGAACGAGCCTTAGGCATTATAGTTTTCACTTTCACAAAATTTACCTTATAAATGTCTTCATAATGTAGAAATCTCATCCCAACTTAAAGCATGTTGATATCATCAATATTAATAAACTAGTCTAGTAATTACATAAGAAATAAGAGTTAATCTGAGTAGTTTGGTATAATCCTTATTTATCAATTCTTACTAGATTAACACTAATTTTAGTTTAATTACTAGTTTGTTTTTAATACCTATTTCCTCTTGTTTCCTTTGCTACAAACCAATATTTACGATTATGCCATTGGACAAACTTATTTTTTTCTATGTTTTTTGTAGTCACAAAATTTTGTTTGAGAGATTTATTTCTTTTTGTCAAAGGTTTATTTAAATTTGAAAATTTTGCTTAAACAATTTTGTCACGTTTTAACAACAATGTTTTTTTAATAATAACAGATTTAATGATGACTCGACATATTTAGTTTCTGGCCACATATTTATTTAATTTTGATAGATTTATACATCATTCATATATTTATTTTATATGTTCATACATTTACTTTAATTATGTTTCTATAGATTTTTTTTTCTTTTTGACACAGATTTACTTCATGTTGACAGATTTATTTAAGACACAAAATATTGATATAATTTTTCCTAAAATTAGCACATTAAAAAGGTAGAAAATAGATTTTACAATTTAGAAAAACATAAAACATAAAAAAAGTTTCCTTCACTTTAGAGATTAAATCCATGATTATTCACTCAAATAAAGCTGGAGTATATGTTAAAGACTTGGTTTATTGTAGTTTAGAAAAATAGAGAACAAGAGAAAAATTACAAGGAAAATTGATGTGTGTGTGTGTGGGTGGGGGGGGGGGGGGGGGGGGGGGGGGGTGGGGGGGCTTAAGGTATCCGGATCCTTATTCAGCGGATCAATTTTTTATTATCCTTATTCGGATGATGGGGTTCCCGGATATCTGATATCCTTCTAAAAATTATAATATCCAGCGGATATCCGGAACCTGATTTAGATCCTTAAAATAAATATTTAAAAATATATATATATATATATATACAATAATTAAAAAATCAAAATGTATATAATGTTTCATTATTTCTATATATACTATTACAAATTTATATACATTTTATATCTACTATTATAAAATTAAAATATAATAGATAAAATTAATTTTATATTGATATTACTATTTTTGAAATAATTATCAATAAATATTACGGATCCGGATATACGGACTTAAAAATCAAGATATCCGGATCTGGATCCAGTTTTGACGGATTCAATATTTTACTATCCAGATCCGGCCCCTCTAGATATCCAAATTTTTGAGTGGATTCGAATCGAATCTCGAACAGAATACTGATCTCAGATAATAATTTCAGCACTTGACATGATAAATAAAGTTATTAATTTATAAGAGAAAAAAAATCTCCAACTGCTAGGTCACAAGTAATTTTAACTGGATAAAAGGAAAAATAAAATAATTGGCTGATATAAGAAGCCAGACCTTGAACTTAAATATTTTTTACAAAGCTTCTAGCATGATTATATGTATACTAAATTATGTAAGCTAATAATATGGACCCTAAAGTAAATATACCATGTGCAAATGCACACTTTGCACATGCATAGAACCAGTACTATTAGTGATATAGCCGAGGGATTAAGGCGATTTGCATCACCGAGGGAGACTCGGATTTGGGTTTTCTCTTCAGCAATGGATAGTGGCGGCCAGAAATTACTAGTGATAAAAAGGCTTCACACAAAACAACAACAATTAGAGGTTTTGGTGATGAATCGTATAAACCCTCAATTATGTTTTCTTCTTTTGAAAAAAAAAATTCATTGGAGATGTATCCGAGAAATAATTTTATTTGTAGAGAAATTAGGTCATATATACACAAATTGGAGAAATTAAGAAACTGCCCTATCATTATGCAGAGGGCAGGAACAGGAGAGATGGTGACAATGAGAGAAGGAGCAGGAGACACGGAGACGTCAAGAGTAACAGTGGCAGTGGTGAAATCGAGATTGACATAAACAAGACGATACGGAGAAAATGAGACAGAGAACCAGAGCAGAAGAGGCAAAACCATGAGACCAATGGATCGGTGCAACGCCGGAGAGCGAAACCCCGCCGGCTTCGAGGAAGATAAGTCATACAGCTGTCTCGAAAGTCATGTCAGGGAGAAAACACCCTAGGGCTAACTTTAAAATTTTCTACGCAACTAAAAAAAATAATCATAATGTTTGAAAATGCTGGTCAAAATCTAGTATTTATTAAAATTTATAATAGCATAATAAAAAGTCTAAAATGCTTGTAACATAATATATAAGAAATCCACAATAACATATCATTCAAAGTAGTTGGTAGTTATTTGTATGATTAATTTGGAAAAAAAAAGACAACTATTAATATTCTTTTTTTATTCATAAAGAATTACTATTTTTCTTAAGACAGCCATTAATCTTTAAGCATATCGCCCGGTCCAATTTTGAGCTCTCTGGTTAAATAGAAAATTGTTATTTTTAAAGAGCTCTCCAATACCTGCACAAGAGGAGCATCTGGTTTGGGTCTGCCAATAATGAAGTGATGGACAAAAGGACCTGTTTATTCATTTTATAACTCTAAATAACAAAGGTAGTATTTAAATACACAAAATAAATTATTTAATTTATAAATCAAATTTTAAACCTTTTCAACTATGAGAGGGGGATCCCAGTTGTCTTTAAGAATGTCAAGGCATATTGATCCTTCAGAACTGATATTTGGATGATAAATCAGAGTTTTAAACGTAAACTAAAAAAGATAAAAAAATGAAACAAAACATATTTGTTTTAGTGCTTAACACATTACATATACAACCTCTTAAATTTCAATTTATTTTTATTTTAGTTTATATACCTTGGGTGCTGAAAAAGGATAATTTTTAAGAAATTTAATGTCAATACTAAACATGCCACCGGCATATGGAGAACCATCTGGACCTTGAATCATCGCATTCCATTTGAACAAATCGTTCGAGTCTCTACCTAAATATGTATCAACAAATAGCAATATTATAATGGAGAAACATAAAATTGTAATTATTGTGGTTCTTAATATAGGAAAGACTTATTAATGAAAGCATATGCACTAGCAAAATAAACTATGCATATGTATTTGTAAGAAAAAAAATACAATTGTGGCGAACCTAATGTTAACTTTACGCGTATATTATGCAAATATCAAGATAGTGTATAATCCGATCGCAAAATATTTCACATGATGTATGCAGTTCAATTTTTATTATCTATTTATTTTCTCTGGCATGTGGCCTTTGTGAATTGTTATGAAAAATACTAACCGATGATGTACAAGGAGTCTTTCGAAGTCATATCCTTGAACTCCTTCTCGATCCGCTGCATCGCCTTTTTCTCTATCGATATCGTTATGATTAATAACAAATGTATTTCCTTTTTCATCAAATGAAACAACAAAGACAAATGTTGTTAGTACTAGTAAATATTTGTTGTAATATATGTGAAGGATAATGTTCTAAAGATATTTGACAAAATTTGAACAAAAAATGGATTGATACCAATTGCTTACTTGGAAAATGTTAGTATGAATAGTGTTGGATTAAATGAAGGAGCCTTGGGCTTTATAGATGTTACTTTCAGCCTATGTTACATGGAATCGGAAGCGGGTACGCGGAAGCGAAAGCGTTCGGAAGCGGAGAAGCGAGGTTTTTAAAATATTTAGGAAGCGGGTACGTGTTGGAAGCATATTACACATATAATATTGGGTTATTATATATTAAAATAATATTATATTAACTAAATATTTATTAAGTAGTAAAAAGAAGTCCACAATTCAAAAAAAAAAATGTATAACTACAAAAATTATAACAGTATATATTTACGTTATATGCAGTACACATATAATTTAAGTATTAAAAAGAGAATAGAGAACCTCAATAAATCAATTCAGTCACAACCAAAACTAAACTGAATAATACAAACAACATTAAATAAAAAGAACAAGTGAACAATAAGATGAAGTTACCTTTGCTTTAAAGTTTAATATATAAGACTTTTGTTGTCAGCTACTTTTTCTTGTTTCTTTATGAATTAAGTTTTACTTGCTAGGTTTATAGAAAAAAAAGTTGTTATGTTTGTGGACGGACCACCGTAAAAGTAGCTGATGTTTATAGTATCATCTTCTTCAAACGCCATCTTTTGTAATCACCGTTGTGTTTACAATACGACCACACTAACGCTTCCGATCTACACCAACAACGCTTCCATCTTAGCATCGTGAGATTCCATCACGCTTCCAGACAGTTTAATCTTGGAATCACGATTCCAAGTCGATTACATGCGATTCCGAGTGCTTCTGTTTCCAACTCCACTTCCAGAGCGAGAAGTGCACCACCACTGACGATTCAATGCTTCCTAGCTTTCAGCAAATTGACCTAATAAATGCCTTCATAATTTATAAATCTCATGCCAACTTAAAGACCATTGATATCATTACTATTAATAAATTAGTCTTTTAATTACATAATAAATAAGAGTTAATATGAATAATTTAGTTTAATCCTTACTTATCAATTTATTACTAGATTAACACTAATTTTATTTTTTATTACTATTTTGTTTTTGATACCTATTTTGCTCTTACTTTATTTGTTACAAAACAATATTTATGATTCTTCCTTTGAACAAACTTATTTTTATATATTTTATGTAGTCACAAACTTATGTTTGACAGATCTATTTCTCTTTGGTCATATATTTAGTTAATTTCGACAGTTTTGCTTAAAAACATTTGTCACATTTTGAAAACAAAATTATTTAATAATAACAAATTTAGTGATGATTCGACAGATTTAATTTCTGGCCACATATTTATTTAATTCTGATATATTTATTCATCATTCATCGATTTAATTTCTTTGTTCATACATTTTACTTCAGTTTGACATATTTAATTAAGTTTCTATAGATTTTTTTTTTTACACAGATATACGTCATGTTGGCAGATTTAATTAAAACTTGATAAATTTATTTTATTTTTGCCAAAAGTTTACTTCACTCTAATAGATTTAATTAAGACCTGATAGATTTATTTGTACGTTGACTATAATTTTACATAATGCTGACAAATTGAATTTAGATTCAATAGATTAATTATTGAGCAATTGCGCTCGGTAAGAAAAATAAAATAATTAGCTAACTGGTATACGTCCTTGTAGTCACTGTTCTATTTTCGTAATTCCTCTACATCCCCTATATCTTAGCCAACCGTAAAACCTATCACTACACCATAATTTATAGTACACTAGATCAATATAGAAAAAATAAAAATATATGACCTTCTCTCTGTGTTCAACACCGAAGATGTAGTTGCACTACCTCTCCCAAAATTTCATTTGCATAACCTATGTTTAGATATATAACATCATTTTTTTTTAAATAGATTTAATTTTCATGTTTCCTCTCTCTTTTTTTGGGTTTAATTAAGATTGTTACTATGAAATGAATTATCTATATTATATAATTTAATTTTACATAATATTATATACAATTTTTAGATTTTGATATTTGGGTTCATAGTTTATATTTGGGTTTATGATTTAGTAATTAGGGTTAGGGTTAAGTATTTTTAGGTTTTGATATTTGGGTTCATGATTTATATTTGAGTTTATGATTTAGTAATTAGAGTTTAATATTTTTAGATTGTGATATTTAAATTTAGAATTTATATTTAGGTTTACGATTTAATAATTGGGGTTTAAGGTTTAGTATTTACAAAGTGTAGATGAGGTGGAAGTCAGTATTAACTTCTTCCATACAATTATATACATTCGTAATTTCACTAATATGTATTATGTTTTCTTTCAAAAAAAAGTACTATGCTATTTATTTTGTTGTATTCTATTTGGATTTATGATTTATATTTGGGTTTTGGGTTTAGTGATTAGTGTTTAGCGTTTTGATAAGTGGGTTTAGAGTTTAAAATTTTAGGTTTTAGAATTTAAAATTTAGTGTTTAGGTTTAAAATTTAAATAATGATTGAATCCTATAAGTAGTGTGCACCCTTAATCTATTTATTTTGTTTTTTTGTTGCACTATTTGACAATCTCAGTCACTAACATGCAAAGTATAAAAATCTGTTCGTATATAACCCTAAGTCAGAGCTTTCAAATCTTATAAACTAGTGGTCTTCCGGCGCTACGCGCCGGGTTCGTATGTTTTATTCTTAAATGAATATACAATTTATTTTATATTATTAGTAAAGAAAATATGTTCAAAAAGTATGAAGATGAATATATTTTAAAAGAGAATGGTATTTTTATGATCTATTTGATAGTGGTTAGCAACCGTAGTATATTATTTTGTTTTAAAATTACTTAAATCAATGTGAAACAGCACAAGTGGTTGTGACTGATCGATTTAATAAAAAATAAAAGAAAAAAACTAATAGTCGTAACAAAGTAAATTCAGTTGAAATTTTAACATAAATTAAAGTTGATATTCGAGAAGGAAAAATGTAAATGCTTGTGTTTGTTTTTGTGTATCTTATATCAAAGATGTGGTAATTTATTGGGGGTTTCATTGTGACCGTATTGGTTAAATACTTTGTCTTCAAAAGATTATGAATCCAGTAAGTGAATTCTTAATCATGTTCCAATATTGATCTGACTTGAATTGGTTATTTTCCCATGACAGTTTATCCCAAAAACATTCTCTCTTTGAAATTGTTTCTGCACAACAGTAATATACCATAAAGATACTTACCGCTGTCATAGTTCCCATATGCGGATTAGTGAAAATGGTTAAGTTTTTTTGATAGATTTATGGTGGAAGAAGTACTGATTTAACCCCTCAATGTAATGAACTTCTAGATTGTCATTATCCACACGATTCATTAACTGAATGTGTTGATTCATCATCCTGAATGGTTCTGGTGCAAAATATTGTAGGCTAAGGTTTTGAAATGGAATGGCAAGGTTTGTGTACTGTTGACGGTATCTGATACAATTTTTTTTGTATTTTTTTGCTTTTTAATATAGTGGAGAAATATGTTTTCCTGTGAATTTCTCTCTTTGTTGAAGATTTATGGCCTAACTTGTGACCATTATAGAAACATTATGAATAAGGGCATCTCCAACCCTACTCCATTTTCAACTCCAAACATCATTATGGAGTAAAATCTTCTCCAACCCCACTCCATTTTGGAGTTGAAAATGGAGTAATGGCTAGGGTTACTCCATTTATGGAGTAATCTTACTCATTACTCCATTTTGGAGTTGGACTTTTTTTATTTATAAAATGGTCTTTTAAATCTTTAATGTTTCTATTTTTTACTTAAATAATATTTAAAATGATACAATAACATGAAAATAGTATATTCCACAAAAGATTATTTAATAATTTTAAATAAATGCATAAAATAACAGAAAACATAAATAATTAAAATAAAAATAAAAATAACATAAAATAAGTAATTTAATAATATGGAAAATCCGTTCCGGATCCGCTAAGGTCGGTGAAATATTGCCCAAACGGAGAAGTCTGAGAAAGAGCTTGTTGATTTTGTGATTCAGCATTTCGCTTTGATATTATTTGTATTTGTCGGACTTCTTTATATTGGTGAAAAACGAGGATTTCCTGGAATGCTTGGCAGTTTAAATTGCATGCACTGGAAGTGGAAGAATTGTCCTACCGGTTGGGCGGGACAATATGCGGGTCGTAGTGGATCACCAACTATAATTCTTGAAGCTGTCGCAGATTACGATCTTTGGATATGGCATGCATATTTCGGAATGTCAGGCACTAATAACGATATCAACGTGTTGGACTCTTCTTATCTTTTTTCCAATCTTGCTCAAGGTATTGCTCCTCCTGCTCATTATTTTATTCAAGACAAAGAATATTATATGGGTTACTATTTAGCGGATGGTATTTATCCAAAATGGTCGACCATAGTACAAACTATTCAAGAGCCAAGGAGTCCTAAAAACAAATATTTTGCAACGCAACAAGAAGCATGCAGGAAAGATGTTGAACGTGCATTTGGAGTTCTACAATCGCGCTTTGCTATTGTCAAAGGACCTGTTCATTTTTGGAAAAAAAAATGTGTTACATGACATTATGACTACATGTATAATTTTACATAACATGATAATTGAAGATGAGCGTGAACTTGATGCACCAATTGAACTTGGAAGAGAAGCTCCACCTCCAGATATCGAAATTGCAGAAGATGAAAATGTCCGATTTCAAAATTTTCTTGCTCGATTTAGGAATATCAAAAATAAAGAAGCTCATTTATCAAAAATAAAGAAGCTCATTTTTCATTACGAAATGCATTAGTTGATCATTTGTGGGAAAAATATTCTAATGCTCATTGTTGAACCTATATATATGTTGTCTTTTTAATGATTTCTTGTACTTTTTAATAATAAATATTTAATTCAAATGATTTATATTTTAATTATTATCGTAAACATAAAATAATTGGGGTTAATTGGTAAATTCTTATAAGTATAAGATTTTATTTGCAATTATTAATAAAATAAAAATGAAATTATTTAAGAAATATTATTTTTGGAGTAGAAAATGGAGTAATACATTGGAGTAAAACCTTACTCCATTTTGGTGTTGCACCATTTTGGAGTAAAAAATGGGGTAATACATTGGAGATGCTCTAAGTAGAGAAAAAATGCAGATGAATAAATTTAGAAGAATGAAAAGAAAAAATATTTTTTATCAATTTTAGTGAGGAACAAATTTGTTATATATTCCTCTAAAATAAAAAAATGAGAAGGAATGCAAAGGAAAAACTATTCCTTATAAATTTTATAAATTGTAAAAAAAATTTAGAATAATAAGAAATGCATTATTCTCTTTCATTCTTTGGTCACCAGTTACACCAGTATAAAGCTTTTGTTTGATGGCGGTTAATGCTATATTAATAATTGTAGTTGTTTTCTTTTTTTGCTTTAATTTTTTTTGTTATTGTTTATTTTTGTGTATATGGTGTTTATTTGGGGGTTTTGCATTAGGTGGTTATGTTGTACGGTGATTTGGAGATTATGAAACCAACCCATTTGTAACACTTGGTTTTTTAGATGTTAGATTCTTGTAAGTTTAGTAATTTGGCATATGATCTAAATGATAGTATTGATATAATATTTTTGTTTCGGAGCTGGAATCTGTATTTACTTGGACATTTTCCAATTCTTACTCTGCTTGCTTTTTAGTTGATAATAATTGGATATCCGTATATTAGGAATCAGTTTTTTTTTTAGTTTCTTCAAATAAGTTGTAGTTAATTATATTGTTATAGATTTATTAATATTCATTTCATTACAGTGTTACCAACATCACTTATGTAATAGAGTTGACAAATTAGCATTTGCATATTATGCGCTATTAACATTTGTTTTGGGCAATAGTTTTGGGCTCTGATTTCAGGACATGTATTTATCGAACCAAAATCATTAGCAAAGAAAACAGAAGATATAAATGATTAATATTTATGTAGAAAATCAAGACCACCAGATATCTGTGATTCCGAACCCAACAGCTCCACCAGGCCTTTCCATTAGACAATGTCAAAGTATGAAAAGGGATGTACATAATGAAATATGTTTCAAATATGGCTTGGAGAATATATATAGACCATGAGAATTTTATGAGACAATGGCTTTCCAACAGAATGAAGAAGCTGTTGAGCAATCACTTTGAGCAGCACTAATCCCAGACTTGCTGAAGCCAAAAACTCCCCGACCCTTTCCCCCATGTTTCTAGTTATCATTCCTGAGATCTAAGCAACATAACTTATTTCAAATGAAATTTGTTTTTCCTGCTCTCCAGCTCTTTTTAGGATAAGAAAACACAAGTGTAAAATAGATTTTCCATATATTGATACAGTCATAAGTTTAGCGCTGACATTACTAAGTTCACATAGACGGAAAATCTCAAGACTCTGCATCAGGTGAAGCCTTCTAACAAGATCCCAACACCAGAGAATATAAATATATGTACAGGTGCAAGAGAACAAATAAAACCTTAAAAGCAACTGATTTTTTTGAGGTGGCTGCCAACAGAACAACAGTTATAAGAAGCCTAATCCATTTTTTGTGCAAGATGATAGATAAAAGGAGCTATCCGTAAAAACCTAAACATAAAACATACACATAAGGTACCAATATGATTAGGTTCTCTGCATACTTAGCTTGTTACTTTTACAGGAAAGGTACATGACAAGTGATAAAAGAAAAGGTACCTTCAGAGTCAGAGCATTAGAAGAAAGACTTGAGCATAGTCAAGTCTATGGAGATCTTCCATGTTGATTCCACCCAAATTTTGCTGCTCCTCATGTGCAAGAACTTCTCCTTCATCGCTTACAGCTGTCCATAACTCCATCGCATGTGCTACCATCCTATCAATAAACACAAAAGAGTACCGTCCTGATCCATTAAACAATTTAGCATTCTACATGGATTTAGTAACAAAAAACAAAGACCGTCTTGCCTACGAAGAGCCAAAATCTTTGGAACACACTGCTAGAACAACCTGCCTCATTTCATTATCGACTTTCTTTAATAAGGGAAGGGATACTTGGTTGAGAAAGGCTGAATGGTCCAGGATCGCTTTTACGCGAGAAATAAGGACCACCCTCTAAGCCTAAGTAACCAAGCCGAGTTAGGGTGAAAGAAAGATGAGATAGTTACATCTCTGGTTGGGATTAAATCCATTTTGACCTCATGGGAAGAGTGGCCTGACAGAACACATTTTCCAGGCAACATTATACATGCCATCTACTCTCGGCAGTGCCACATGGTATAATAGGGATTGAGCAAGAAACAATACGGCTTAAATCTAAAACAGACAAACACTAAATAAAGCAATTCACCTTCGCGAATGGCATGAGATAGAGAAAATGTGAAACAATAAGCTCCATCCAGTTAGATGTTGTAGCTGAGACTGAGAGGAAAGCTACTTTCCTATCTCGATCTTAAACATATTTCTCATGCCGTTGCGGGTCTGACGGTGAGCACGTTGAACCCAAACCCTAGAGATTAGATCATAATAAATAAGTGAAACTAAATATATAAGAAGAGAAGTTGACTACTCAGCACATGTATTCCAAGATGAAGCATGTAAGAAAAAACTTGACTGACTTTACCACTCCTAAACCACAGAAAACATAAGTGTTTACAACTTGAGCATATAGGCAAGAATATAATAATATGATTTATAATACCAACACACAGAAGACAAAAAAAAATATTACTTGTTATAAGGAATCAAACCCCTGGAGAAATAGATAGTGTAGGCACAGTTGTCCACCACACATTAGACTTGGTTAGGATCATCTCGGTCTTCTGGTTTTAATGATGTCGCCGCTGTGCTAAACACTGCATCAGGTGCTACCTAAAATTCACAACCATTGGAACACTACTCAACAGCTTCTAAAGTTTGAAGACAGTCCAATTGTATTATATTAAGATGAAACATATAATCCCAACTAAAGCAGAACCTGAAGTGCTTTGACAACACCGTCAATAATCTCAGGCTCAATGAGTGGTTCATCTCCTTGAATGTTAACGACCAGATCATACTTCTTCTCCAGCTTTTCTAGTGCTTCGTTGCGCCGCTCATTACCTACGGATCCACCAAATGATATGTAGCTTAAGCCAAGAAAACAAACCAAATCAGGGGATTAAAAAAATATACAGACCATTTCTGCAAGACTATGAAGTCATGATGACATCAACACCAAACCCACGACAGCAATCCAAAATCTGTTCATAATCCGTTAATATAACTGATAAGTACAACAAAAGAGACATCTTGTAACCTCAACAGTTATAAGATAACAAAAAAGATCCAAACAGACGAGCTTCCAACCAAAAGCATGCCAATTTAAGCAATGTAAGCCCTGTTCGTTTCATAACCGCTAGACGCAGCATCAGCGGCAATAAATTAGCCTTTCATTATGGTAACCCAACACCGGTGAAGGTTCCGAGCTTACTTATTTTCCAGACGCAGCGGCAATCAATGATGGGTGAAAGAGACGCAGGAATTAATAGCGTCACCGGCGCTTCACTTTTTGTGTCTCCGTAAGAGACGCTGAGATTAATGGCGTCACCGTTTTTAATTTTTTGTGCCTCCGTGCTTTATTTTTTTGGACACAGCCGCAGCATTCGGCGTCTACCAAAAGAACACGCCTGTAGTATATGAATTGAAGAGCAAGTAGTAGGATGCTTGGATTGAATACCATAATTAACAGCAATTACTTAATCGCCTTAGAACCGTAACGTCGGCGGTTTCGCATATCGGTGGCCTCGAGCGTATCCGAGACGACAAGAGACGACAAAGAGAATGTGAGTAGAGATAAATTATTGGGCCTCGACACTAAAATTTGAATGTATAAAGAGTAACGAAGCCTTCGTAATGAGGCTAACTAAATAATATGCAGGCCTACTACGATTTAATACAAAATCATAGGTCGAGACATCAAAAATAAAAATGGGACAGGTGTCACAAAATGCTCCAGGCACATTGCTGATGTGGTTGGAGGAGGTGAGAGAAAACTCTCTTTTATTATTATAGATATACAGTAAATTATATCATCATTGCAACATATATATACATGTGCAACACGCGCGCACATCACTATTTCTCAAACAGGTTGGACATACACGAGAGGGATTCAAATGTAATTTACATTCTCTCTCCTTCTCTTTCTTACCAGGTATGCAAAGCCAATAAGATAATACATTGTCACCTAATTAACTTATTTTCTATGTATATACAGCTAAATAGCCCTTAATTATTCTTTTGAGAAAAAATTACTATATTTAATCAAATTTCAATGGTTATACAAAACCGTAATAAACCATTTAAGTCCAAAATAATTGTAACCATATCCATCTATACGAAAATCAATTTGTACCATGACTATCTAGATTATACTTAAATCGCGTAAATCGGTCATGGCAAAATCAACGGCTAAAATCTTCTGAGAAATATGCCATAGGTAGATATGAGCTGGAAATGTCGAAGAAACTACATTGCATAAGCCAAGCCTACTTAAATAAGGATACGAGAACAAAACTCCGTGTATTTCATCCCGTGCAAAAAATGAAAAAGTATATATCCAAACATGAAAAGATCGAAAACACGTTCTTTCAGAAGGTTTTTGCGATAAAACAATGTTCCACAAGAAAAAATTTGGAAATTTTCCGTGGAAAAACCTTATAGGAAATTTTGTAAGATAATCTTTTGCTATAAAACTTCTGGAGATCTATATGGAAAAACTTACGTAAACAAACCAAGTAGTTATGTAAGTTCACGTAAGCAACCAACAGAGGCATTAGGAGCAAGAAAAAGGATCTAACCATCTTCAAATCTACCACATAGCATCCTAGCTTCTCCAAATCACCCACATAGCCTCTCTCTCTCTCTCTCTCTCTCTCTCTCTCTCTCTCTCTCTCTCTCCTCACTCCTTGGCTCCAAATCGCCCACATAGCCTCTCTCTCCTCAATCCTTGGCTCAAATAGCCTCTCTTTCCTCAGTCCTTGGCTCAAATCGCCCTCATAGCCTCTCTATCCTCATTTCGTTACTTCTCAAATCTCCCACATAACTCATATGAGTTCTCAAATCACCCACATAGCTCACATAAGTTCTCCAATCACCCACATAGCTCGCATGTGTTCTCAAATCGCCCACATAGGTCACATGAGTTCTCAAATCGCCAACATAGCTCTCAATGATCTCTATGGGGCTTATTGAGACTCTCACTGTGTTCTCCTTTGAATCTAGATCAAAATGTCTCTCAATTTGTGTCAATCGGAGTTTCCGTTGAGATTTTACCAATGTTTTTAAAAACCGGACCGGATACCGACTCGGTAAAGCTACTGGTTAAGTGGTCGAACCGGATTTTCTATTTAAAAATAAATAAATCTAAATAATCATATATTTACACTATATAGACCTAAAATGTAGTTCTACATATAATATGTTCTATGTTCTCTTTTATTAATTAGATAATAAACAATAACCATAAGTTTAGTTATATATACAAGTGAATACTATATCAACTAAAATTGATTAAAAAAAATGAATGACCGTTTAAATTACATATTTATTTATTTTTACAACTAAAAGTCATAAATTTTATGAATATAGAAAATGAGAATAAAATATGAGAGTCAAAAAGAGATTTTTTTAAAAACATTTCTTTTAAAAAAAGAATCAATTAGAAAACTAATTAAATAGTAAATATAAACATTAATTATGAAATATTATATTTTAATAACAATTGAAAATACATTAATTATATGTTGATTTCTATTGAACCGGGTTTCGAAATTGAACCGGGTCACCGGTTTTACCGGTTTTTAGCCGGTTTCACCGGTTTTTCTCAAATCCGGGTTTTAAACCGAACCGGACTCGGCTTCTTTAACGAGTCACGGTCGGTCCGGTTCGACCGGCCGGTCCGGTCCGGTTTTCAAAACCTTGGATTTTACGATAAAAACAACAAGGGCTTGTTTTCTCGTAAAAGTTCGAATCGATCGTATAAGGCAATAATGGTTAACTTAACACCATTTATGTATAGATTAAATGATTGGTTTCCAACATTCCATAGGACCAATGAGGTAGGAACCAACATCGTATAAGTCCATGATTTCTCCAAAAATAATTGTAACAACTTTTAGGTTGAAAACGGCCCGAGAAGGTCTAAAACGCGACGAAAGCCAACTTATGATTCAATACAGGAATAGGCCCAGAGAATAGTGAAGGTTTATTATATTTTGGTAGGAAAAATAAATGGAGAAGAAGATAAATGCAAAACTTCCAAAATAAACATGAAGGTTGAGAAGATAAGGAAAACTCCCGCAAAGATAAACTCGAATCGGGGCAGAAAGGAAAGATGGCCGACTTTGAAAGAAGCCAAGGCAAGGAGCACAAGGATGATTTTTAGAGTCTTAGAACTCTCTACACTTAGAACTCTTAGGCATTATTTTTGACATGCTTAATTTTCTATGTCTTGCACTTGATTACTAGACGAACTAGCAAAGGCAGTTCGATCGTTTGTTCAAACTTTGTAAACTGAAATATGTTCGGCTTTCCTCGAAAGGGGTACATAGGCAGCCTTTAATAAGGTCCATTCAAAAATCAGTAAAATATTTTCCGCATCTCTTTCGTCTTTTGTTATCGAGCTGTGACTCAAAATATGGTTAGGGTTTTAATGGCTAGAATTAAAGAGCTCGCTGACAGCTCTTGCGGCCGTAGCTCTTATAACCTATTATAAATTCGCTACACTCTTACGTGGATTCGAAATAAAGATATATCTTTTCTAGATTCCTTTTATTGTCTTTATGAATTTTCCGCACTTATTTGATAATTTGTCATTAGCCCTCGCAGAGAATTTGTATCCTCAAGGAAAATCAAGAATCTCTATTTTTCTTAATTTACTAAAATCGACAGTTCAAATTTTGGTTCCCACACCGAAAAAACGAGTAGACAACCAGAGAAGAAGATTAAAACGACGAGAGCAACATGCAGCTGTCTCGCAAGTCGTGTCTTGGAGATTCTTGGAGAAAACATGCTAGGGCGAACTCTAAAATTTTCTACACAGCTAAAAAAATAATCATACATGTTGAAAACAGAGATCAAAATCTAGTCTTAATTAAAATATATATTATGTATTTTGAACATAATAAAAAATCTAAAATGCTTATAACTTTTTATAATATATAAGAAATCCACAATAACATATCATTCAAAGCTGTTGGTAACTATTTGTATGATTAATTTGAAAAAAGAAAACAGCTATTAATATTCTTATTTTTATTCATAAAAACTACTACTTTTCTTAAAACAGCTATTAATATTTAAGCATGCCGTTCAGTCCATTCTCGAGCTCTCTGATTAAATAGAAACTTGTTACTTTTGAAGAGCTCTCCAATTTCTCCCACCAGAGGATCATCTGGGTTTGGGTCCGCCAATAATGAAGTGATGGATAAAAGCACCTGTTTATTCATTTATTTACTCTAAATAACAAAGGCAGTACTTAAATACACGAAATAAATTATTTAATTTATGAATCAAATTTGAAACCTTTTCAACCGTAAGAGGGGGAGACCACTTGTCTTTAAGAATATCAAGGCATATAGATCCTTCGGAATTGATATTTGGATGATAAATCTGAGTTTTGAACGTAAACTGGAAAAGATAAAAAATGAAACACATAAAACATTTTTGTTTTAGTACTTAATACGCTACAGACAAGAACCACTTAAATTTAAATTTAATTGTATTTTAGTTGATATAACCTTGGGTGCTGTAAAAGGATAATTTTTAGGAAATTTAATGTCGATGCTAAACATGCCACCGGCGTATGGAGTACCCTCTGGACCTTGAATCATCGCATTCCATTTGAACAAATTGTTCGAGTCTCTACCTAAATATGTATCAACAAAGATCACTATTAGAGTGGAGAAACATAAAACTGTAATTATTGTGGTTCTTAATATAAAGAAGAGATATTAATGACGCTATAGCAACACAAATTATGCATATTTATTTGTAAGAAAAAAAATACAGTTGTGGTGAACCTAATGATAACTTCTGGTTTATATTATTTAAATATCAAGAAATTGTATGATTCGATGGAAAACTATTACACGTGATGTATGCAGTTTAAGTTTTTTATTTTATATACATATATATTTTTGATGGCATGTGACCTTTGTGAATTGTTATAAAAAATACTAACCGATGCTGTACAAGGAGTCTTTCGAAGTCATATCCTTGAACTCCTTCTCGATCCGCTGCATCGCCTTTTTCTCTATCGACATCGTTATGATTAGTCACAAATGTCTTTACTTTTTTCGTAAATGAAAAAACAAAGACAACTGTTGTTAGTACTTGTACATTTTTGTTGTAATGTATGTGAAGGACAATGTTCTAAACATATTTGAACAATTTGAACAAAAAATGTATTGCTAATTGCTTACTTGGAAGATGTTAGTATTAATTTTGTTGGAATCAAATGAAGGAGCCTCAGACTTTATAGGTTTCACTTTCCAAAATAAATTACCAAATAAATGTCTTCATAATTTAGAAATATCATGCCAACTTAAAGCATGTTGATATCATCACTATTAATAAATTAGTCTAGTAATTACATAAGAAATAAGAGTTAATCTGAGTAATTTAGTATAATCCTTATTTATCAATTTATTACTAGATTAACACTAATTTTAGTTTAATTACTAGTTTGTTTTGATACTTATTTTTCCCTTACTTCCTTTGTTACAAAAAAGTATTTACAATTTTTTATGTTTTATATAGTAACACTCTTTTATTTGACAGATTTATTTCTCTTGGTCACAAATTTACTTAAATTTGACAATTTTTCTTAAAACATTTTGTCACGTTTTAACAACAATTTTTTTTAAATAATAACAGATTTAATGATGATTCGACAGATTTAGTTTCTTGCCACATATTTATTTAATTTTAATAGATTTATACATCATTCATAGATTTATTTTCTTTGTTCATACATTTACTTTAATTATGTTTCTATAGATTTTTTCTTTTTGACATATATTTACTTCATGTTGACATATTTAATTAAGATACGAAATATTGATTTTACAATTTAGAATAACAGAAAACATAAACAAAGTTTCCTTCACCCTTAACAAACAATGATTTTAATTACAATTCTGTTCAAACGGAAATAACACATAGATCAGATCCCGTGTGTAGCGCGTACCGGCCCTAGTAAAATATAAATCCTAGCAAACTCCTCTTTAAAATGTTTGTGGCTGATTACTCGCCCGGCCTAACTCCAACAATGCCCGAGCTAGTCGAAGCTCCGGTTTGGCTTGAACTCCGAGGAGTCCCACCCCATTTCTTTAATGAAGAATCTCTTGAGCATGTGGCAGGTCTTGTAGGAGACCCCCTATATCTTCACCCTGCAACAGCAAATATGACGAATTTGGATGTTGCCAAAGTTTTCACTGTTGTAAACCTCACTAAGCCGCTCCCTGAAGCGGTTAACGCTCGGTTTCAATCAGGTGAAATTGTGAGGGTGGGGGTTTCCTGTCCTTGGTTACCACCTAATTGCTCTTTCTGCAAAGAAACAGGCCATACAATCAAGAGATGCCCAACCGCGCCAATTACATGTATTAGTTGTAAAACTACTACACATGATACAGCTGATTGTCCGAGAGCCAAAAAATCAGCCACGCATGAAGAGCCACTGGTGGGGGACGGTGGGGTAAACTCTGAGCTTAAAAAGAAACGAAAGAAGAAGAAGAAAGTTACCAAGACGGAGAAGATGAAGAAACCTACTACACCAATACCAGACCCGAAAGACTACTTGGCCGACCCTGTGGAATCAACTCTAAAGAAGAGTAAGAAGCGTATTTCAAAAAAGAATGGGAAGGCAGTGATCTCTTCCTCTGGATCTGAACTAAGCTCCTCTTCCTCAGAGTCTGGAGGATCGGAGCACCAACATGAGTCATCATCTTCAGAATCAGCGACTGATGAGGAGAGTGATCCATGTGACTCTACTCCGGTGGTGACTGAGTTCACTAAAGTGCTGACGAAAAGTCAGAAGCGGAAATTGAAAAAGCGTATGGGGAAGCACCCCCACCTCAACCCTATATAGATAATGGCGGTTGACACTTTTTGTTGGAACATTAGAGGATTTAATAGTAGTGTAAAGCGGAGAAGCTTCAGGAAATGGCTTAGGAGTAGTAAACCTCTTTTTGGTAGCATAATCGAGACTCGTGTGAAGGTTCACAAGTCTGCGAAGTATATTCAATCTTCTTTTCCAGGTTGGAATTTTGTTGGTAACTATGAATTTGCTGAGCTTGGCAGAATTTGGGTCGTGTGGGATCCTTGTGTTAGTCTCACAGTCCACTCCAAGTCAAAGCAGATGATAACATGCATCGTTAAAGTTCCGTTCAGTAACACGGAGATAGCAGTCTCCTACGTATATGGAGTTAACTGCAAAAGTGGGAGAGCTCTTCTTTGGGAGGAGTTGTGCTATTTATCTCGGATCCTATTATTGGCTCCAAGGCATGGTTAGTGTTGGGAGACTTCAACCAAACATTGGACCCTTCAGACAGTTCCAAAGGTAGTACACGGATTTCGTCAGGAATGTCAGATTTCAGAGATTGTTTGGTCTACAGTGGGCTCTCTGATCTCACCTTCCGTGGTAACAAGTTGACGTGGTGGAATAAGCAAACAACTAATCATTTAGCAAAGAAGCTGGATAGGATCTTGGTTAATGATAACTGGTTGCTGGCGTTCCCTGTCTCTTATGGTCACTTCGGCGAGATGGACTTCTCGGACCACTGCCCTAGCACAGTTGTTTTGGGTACAAGGATTCTCTCCAAAAAGACGTTTAAGGTCTCGCATTTCCTCCTTGATCATGAAGACTTCATCCCACGTTTGGAGAGGTTCTGGAATAATACAAGCATTGTTGGGACTGCGATGTTCCAGCTATCTCGAAAATTAAAACTATTAAAACCAGTACTCAAGGACATCAACAGAGAGCATTTCTCGGACCTGGAGAATCGGGTTAAAGAGTCTCATGACCGCTTGTTGGCTTCTCAGTCAGCTTTCCTCACAAACCCCTCCGCCATCGCTGCTGCAAGGGAAAAGCAAGCGCACTCTGAATGGACAACCTTGGCGCTAGCAGAAGAAAAATTTCTATATCAAAAATCAAGGGTAACTTGGATGAGGGTTGGGGATTGCAACTCTACACTCTTCCATCGTTCAATGTTGTCACGGAGATCAGGTAACCATATACACTACCTCCTTGATGATCAAAACCAGAAAATTGATAACATCTCAGATATCAAGTCCCACTGTGTGGACTACTACTCTGAGCTGCTAGGGGGTCCCCTAATGATACGACTCATTCTGATATGCTTGAGATCAACCGCCTCACCACATTTCGATGTGACAGCACCTGCAAAGCGATGCTTCAAGGCCCGGTTTCGATAGCTGAAATCAAGAATGAAGTGTTCAATCTCGCTGCCAATAAATCCCCGGGACCTGATGGTTATACAAGAGAGTTCTTCAGGAAATCTTGGCATATTATAGGCTCAGATTTTACGGCAGCAGTAAGGGAGTTTTTTGTCTCTGGTCAGATCCTGAAACAATGGAATGCGACAGCAATTACTCTGGTTCCAAAGACAACGGAGGTTGATAGGATGGGAGGATTCAGGCCGATATCCTGCTGTAATGCAGTGTATAAAGTTGTCTCGAAAATCTTGGCTCGACGTCTTGAGAAGCTTCTACCTGATCTCGTTTCTAATTCTCAGTCTGCTTTCGTCAAAGGCAGGTTGCTGGTTGAAAATGTGTTATTAGCAACTGAAATGGTCCAAGGCTTTGGCAGTGTGAACTCCTCACCTCGCGGCCTTCTCAAAGTGGACATCCGGAAAGCCTTCGACTCTGTCAGTTGGCCGTTCATCCTTCAGGTTCTCCATGCTGCTGAGTTTCCTGAGATATTCATCAACTGGATAAGACAATGTATCACAACCACCTCATTCTCAGTCAATGTGAATGGAGAGCTGTGTGGTTATTTTAAAGGAGGGCGTGGACTGCGGCAAGGGGATCCCTTAAGCCCGGCTTTATTCATTATTGCCATGGAAACCTTTACAAGCCTTCTTAATGAACGGTTTGGAAGGGAACTGATAGGATACCACCCCCTAGGTCTGCAACCTAAGGTCTCCCATCTCTGTTTCGCGACGACCTTATGATCTTCTTCGACGGATCAGCCAGGTCGCTGAAAGAGATAGACTCAGCTCTGGATGCTTTCAAGTTACTATCGGGACTGGGACTTAACAAGGCAAAGACCTCTCTGTTTTACGCGGGGCTCAATGAAGTGGAATCTGCTACTCTTGATTCAACTGGCTTCCATTTGGGTTCACTCCCTATCCGATACCTGGGTCTGCCTCTACTGCATAGACGCCTCAGGAAAAGTGATTACTCTCCACTGATAGACAGTATCAAGAAGCGTACTCAAAGCTGGACGGCGAGAACGCTGAGTTATGCAGGACGGCTTGAGCTAATAAAATCGGTAACATACAGTCTGGTCAACTTCTGGCTTTCTGCTTTTATTCTCCCAAAAGGTTGCCTGAAGGAGATTGAGAAAATTTGCCGCTCTTACCTGTGGGCTGGTCACCCGACAAAGCGTGCCCAATCAAAGGTTTCCTGGAGCCAAATCTGTCTCCCAAAAGCAGAAGGTGGACTAGGACTCAGGGATTTCTCGCTCTGGAACAAAGCCCTCATTCTAAGACTGGTATGGCTCCTTTTTTCAAACTCAGGATCATTGTGGGTGGCTTGGAATAGGGAACATCGGTTGAAAAGGACTAACTATTGGCTAGCTGAGACGAGGCAAACTCATTCTTGGATCTGGAAAGCTTTGTTATCCTTAAGACCCCTTGCTCGTCTTTTCCTTGGTTGCAAGATTGGAAATGGACTCTCTGCAAGTTACTGGTGTGACGATTGGCTTCCGCTTGGTCCGCTGATACACTTCATAGGCGATGATGGACCCTGTAAAATGGGTATTCCTATAAGAGCTACAGTCGCTGAAGGATGCAGAAATGGTCTTTGGAGGCTCCCTTCAAGTCGATGTAGAAATGTGCCAATATGCACTCTCCGACAGTCTCTCCTAACGGTACAGCCACCTTCAGACCCCCAGCAGTTAGACTCTTATACTTGGGGCTTTGAGGGACAGAGGTCTGATACCTTTTCTATAAAGATAACTTGGGAGAGGCTTAGGGATTCAGCACCGAAAGTGACTTGGGAAAAAGCGGTTTGGTTCAAGTATCATGTACCCAGACACGCTTTTCATTTTTGGACAACCAACTTGGATCGTCTTCCAACCCGAACACGTCTGGTCAGTTGGGGTCTTGGAAATGTGACAGATTGTTGTCTCTGTGGACAACAACAAGAAACCCGCGATCACCTTTTCTTGCATTGCAGCATTGCAGGCCAGCTTTGGAGTATGGTCTTACCCCGTCTCGGTACACCTACGGTGACTTTCCCGGAGTGGTCTGACTTGATCCAGTGGCTGCTCTCACCTACATCAGGTCTCTCTTCCACTCTTAAGAAGCTTACTGTGCAAAATGCCATCTCCACGCTCTGGACTGAGAGGAACAATAGGCTTCATAATGCCTGCAATGATGATCCTGTTACTCTATTCAAAAGACTGGACAGGACCTTACGGGATACTTTATTGGCGCGTCTACCCCATCGACGGTGTCGACGTCTTCTTGCTCAATGGTTTAGGTTCTCCTAGCATCTGCAAGCTCGGTTACCAACAAATTCATAGTTCCAACCTGGTTTTTTATTTTTTTTGAGCCATTTGTAACTGTCTGCTTCTAAAGCTCATGTAATAACCTCATGTTCCTTTTTGGTATAATATTAACATTTTATCAAAAAAAAAAATGGTAGGAGACACATTTATTTGTGTGCATACATGACTTTTATCGTATCTTCCTTCAAATTATAGTATGCAACAATGCTGACAATAATTTTATTATTGAACACGATCCTTAAAAAACGTTCCAACTAAAAACTCTAACAATGTGATATTCCTCATTTATTTGTAATATCCCATAAATTACTACAATGAAAGTAATATGAAATTGGTGATTCGTTGGGATGTAACTATAGAAAATTTACTGTAGAAGTAGTATCTATGATTTTTTTATTGAGCTGGAAGGGATTTAGTTTTAAAATTTATTGCTATAGCAGTAAATTCCCTACAATTAAAAAATTGAGATTTAGAAACTAAAACTTTTACATCCATTTTATTATTTTTTGGTTGTATGATTAAAAACCAATATAACGAATGATTGATTACTTTAAAGACTGTATGTAAAATTTAAAGTTAAAGTCAGCTCACACGGCCCAACCAGTCACCCCCAATATACTAACAAACAATGATTTTAATTACAATTCTGTTCAAACGGAAATACACATAGATCAGATCTAGCGCGTAGCGCGCGCCAGCCCTAGTTAAATATAAATCCTAGCAATTCATTCTAGCAATTCATTTTAGCAATTCATCAAATCCTAGAAATCCCTAAATCTAACAAGTGGTCTATTCAGACATAATCAAAGAATACAAGATCAATGATGAAGTCTGCATAATTATGTTAAAGTAATAAAAACAGGAGTTCCAAATCAATCTCAGGAAAATTTCTGATGTATCACTTCAAATCTCAAAAATAACTTAGCCTTAAAAATGGCTTAATCATACATAATAAATGGTAAAAAACTTTTCTGAGACTGCTTTGTAAATGCTGAAGACTTTTGGGCCAAAATTACAATTCTTGAAACTTGCTTTAAAACTCGTCGGTTTGGTGAGATGACTAGGGTATCGACCGACACCAAAATGAGTGTCGATCAACACCAACTTGATATTTTCGGTTCTAAGTATTTTCAAGCTCCAAATTTCTCCAGATCTCCAAAATAGTCCAAAACGTACCTAGACTTGTATTGTAAAGACTCTGAAATAGACTCTAAACATATAATAAAAACTCTAAAATCAGAATTATATCATGGACAAAACTCATAAAATCCATGATATATCAAATCTCTCTGACTTATCATTTGCTAGCACTCAAGCAAACATAGTCCAAATATGTGAAAGAGGTTTGAAAATGCAAGAATTCACTTTATAACCGTCATCTCTACGATCTTGCAAGCAACATCAAATAATTATTTGGAATGACTCTAATTGATCTGAGAATTACTAGAATCTATACTATTAAAAGAGAAGGAGTCTAAAAAAATCTACCTATGAAAAGTTGTTGGACCCTTTAATTAAACTTAACTATTTTATTGGTCTTACCTTATATTTCTCTAACTATACAATAATCAATTATTTCACACTTATTTAACTATAAAACAATCAATGTTCTTATTTATTACTCAACTTAACTAAAATATCATTCTCATGAATCTATAACCAAAACGTAACTGATGAATTTGAATTCGAAAACTATATTGTTCTTTGGTGCCACCAACTTTGCAACATTTCATTCAATCATTTTTTTATCAAAGGCTTCACTCTATCATTTTTTTCGTTGATTGAAATGTGTTTCTGAATAGGATGACCTTTCTGAAATATTTATCTACAAACCTTATACATCATAACTTTTCCTTGACTAACACTTCTAATATATTTATCTGCAAAGCTTACACATCATATTCTAAATATATTGTGAGAACATTTTTGTTAAAAAAATATTATAGATGCGATTTTGAAAATTTATATTATGAAAAGAAAATCATTTTAAAAATCTATTATAAGAAGGTTGTTGCAACTATATATAACTCTTTATATTTGTATCCTACCATTAACTACTATAACTATAAATATTTTAAATAAATCTTATTATTATTTCTCATTCTTTTCCAATAATTTTTCTCCTTATATAAATATATTATGCTCCAATATGGATATATAATATTTAGATATCAATTATTAAAACGAAAGCATATATCATACAACATATTATAAAATGTCATCTAATATTATATAGTTCTAAATATTTACAAAATCAAATTTGATAAAAACACTTCACCAAATCATTTTTTAAAATAAAATTGTTTATATTTACGTTCAATTATTTTTTATAAAATATATCTATAATAAAAAATTTTATTCAATATAAGTTAAAAAAAAATTAAAACTCCTGAAAATATATACTATTAAATTAGCTTAAAATCTACCAAATAAGTCTTAAGTCTCACTAATTGAACAAAATAAATAAGTAGAATAGGAATTGGCATTCGGGTCTTCGGATCGGATAAGAGTCGGGTTTTTTTCTGGTCGGGTCCGTTAAATCCTAAATATTATAACTCAACTAAATATCTGAAACTTTTCTATCTGAGTTTGGGTCAATTCCTTCCAAGGTTGGGTTGGTTTGGGTCCATAATTCAAATACTTACAAAAATACATGTAAATTTTGGGTACATAGCAGGTCCGGGTCGATTCTGGTTTAGAACCCAAAAGACTCGAAGTACTCAAAATCCCAGAAAAATCCAAAACCCGAAATATATAAAAAATACCCGATAATATTCAAATAGCCGAAAAGACCAGAAATTTTACCCGAAAAATCGAAAATACCCAAAGTTTAATCTATATACCCAAAATAATATATTTTAAGAAATTTGAAAAATTAACCTAAAAGCCGAAATTATAACCGAAAACCAGAACATGAAACTTAAGAGGATATAGTAATATCGAAAACATATTTGAAATATCTAAAAATGCCTAATATGCACATAATATTTCGGGTACTTAGAGTATCCGATATGGTCTCCAGTAGGATGTGGACTTGAACCAAGAACGTGGGTCCAATAAATACCGAACATGTATTTATCTATGGATCCAAATCAAACCTGTGTTTTCTGGTCGGTTTTTGGATCCAGATAAATGTCCAAATTTAAGAGAGAGTTATGTAAAAACGTACATATAAAATCTTAAATAATCTAATTCATAAATTACATAATTTAAAACAAATTCTCTACTTTGTTATAATACAAATTACTAACAATTCTTTCAAAATATTAATTCATATCAAACTTTGTTTATAATCTACAGAAAACCCGCGCGCGAGTCAAAATCTAGTGACTTATATTAAATTTTAATTACTAGACTAAAAATGGGATAGGAGCAAATTTACTAAAAGCCAATCTCTAACTTAATTAACCACAAGTTTCCATTCTAATAAATCAAAAAAAATTGGAAAATATAGGTTAACCATTTTAAAAAAGGAATTGACGACAAAAAACAATCAGAAAAGAAGAAAAGAGTTTGTGGTGTCTCTGCAACTCTCTCACAAGACATCGACGAAACAGAAGGTGGAGCCTTCTCCGTTTAAGAGTTGTCGTCGCTCCTATCCCACTCCGACAACATCTCCTCCGTCACAGCCGCCGTAGATTTCGACACCTCCTCGTCAAGTCGCCATCGCCCCTGTTGTGTGAACCCTAGGTCTGATTTGTCTTCCGTTTTAGATCAACGAAATTGAACTGTAAGTGCCAAATCTGTCCAATTCCAAGTTGTTATTATATATTTTAACATGTATTGTTTGATTGAGTGTTTAATTTCGAAACTCCTAAATTCCAATTTCAACATTCCTTCCACTTTGAACCGAGACTGTTTTTTTTTCTGTTTCGTAATTAATTTTGGTTAATGTTATTGATTGTGAAAGTTTGTAGACTCTAATTCCTAGTTCTTTTACCACCGGCTCACATTGAACTCTGAATTAAAGTTTAATTTTTGGTTCTGTTTTTTACATAACTTTAACTTTCAATTCCTTTAGTGAGAAAGAAAGTTCCAAACTTTTTTTATTTTGGATCCAAAAGTGTGAGGCTTTTTTTTCTTCTGTGTATATGATCTTTAATGATTTGTGAGTTTGTGGGTTTTGGTTATGTGATCAATTCAGGATAACGTTTACACCGACGATCCAGCACTGTAGAATGGCATCTATAATTGGTCTGTGTTTGAGAGCTAAGCTTAAAGAATGCTTGCCCCTCCATTATCAAGTCAACTATGCTCTTAAGTAAAAAGAGAGATTTTTTCAATGGTCATTTGCTATATATGTATGATTGTTACTGTTTCCTTTTACTCATGTTCAAGTTGATATCAGAGTGTATCCCGGTTCTCATGCCGATGAACAGCTGAATGATAAAGAAAGACTTGGTAGCTGCATTGGAGAATCCTAATCTCCGTCAGCTTGTGGATGAGTTTATCTAATCAAGTGAGATGTTCAGAGCATTTTACTTTTACTCTCTTGTACAATTTTCACATTTGGGATTGTATTGTATGCCTAGGAGACCGCTCTTTGTCTATTGTTGTATTGCTAATATTACTCTACACGCTTGAACGTTGTATACTGCTTTGATTTGATAATGTTACAAACCTTTTTCTTCATGGTAACCGCAGCTTGAACTTACCAGAAAGAGCATCAAAGAAGCTGTTGATTTTTTTTTGTGCAACATATGAAGCTGTTGATAAAATAAAAAAAGTTTGGAACTTTCTTTCTCACTATCACTCATACTACACCGTGAGATCATTAAAAAGAGTCAAATTTTCACTTGCCACATACAAGAATGATGTGATCCATATTTCTCCAATCAATAAAGATTGCAACAAGTTGTTTAAACCACCATAAAAAAGAAACAACTTGATAAGAAAGAAAAGAGGGATGAAAGAGATGATATGATGACAATTACCAAAAAAATTACATAATTCTGATCTTTATTAACTTAAAGATAAACCAGATTCGAAATTAATATAAACCGGGTCAAAATTAAACATTAAATTACGTTTGGTTTATATAAATCCAGATTTTCGTCAATAAACGTACCACAACATGAATTATAAGTCAGTCACCATGTAAATAAAAAGTCTATCGATAATTTTAAATCGGATATAGAACTATGCCGTAAGAAAATAAGTCGAACATAAGAAAAGAAGTGAACCACAAAAATCTACCGTTTATAACAAATCTGCCACTTCATTCGACAAACATACTCTTATAAATCTGTTTTCTATTCAAATCGGACAATTAACTCTGTCGTGGAAAAAAATCTGACGTTTCTAAAAAAGGCTGGCACCACTTTAACGTGGATTTTTTTTCTATAAAGATTTTATGAACAGACTTATTATTTGATAGATTTAATTTTTTGAAAATAAATCGATCGTCGATCAAATGTTAAGGGTACTTTAGCAATGTTTTTTTTGTTATAACTATGAGTAAGGGAAATTATGACTAGAAAAGCATTCTAATAATTTTTTAAAAATATGAGTTATTCTAGTAATAACACAATAAATTTGTGTCATTTTAGTAAACTTTCTCTTTATTGTTTTTGTTTTCTCAGTAAAACATCAAAAAGGTATTGTATTCCTTAAACTTAAGATAGTCTAGTTCGAAAAAATCAATAAAATAAAAATCTTATGAAAAAGATAATATAGTTAATGTAGCTTAAGATCTAGATATTTGTAAAATAAAGTCAATGTAGCTTAACTAGGTTCTATAATAGACCATAATATTTCGCTTGTGTATATATATATTTTTTTTTTGACAGCAAGAACATTTACACTATGTGTTTTTCAGTACAATGTGCAATGATAAAATTTTAATTTACGTTATATTTTAACTAAAATTTTATTATTTTTTACAAATATTTCAATATAAATTTTTATTTAATTGAACATTAAAATTAAGATGAAATAAACAATTTTGTTTACTTTAAATTATATTTAAGAATAAATATAAGATAGATTTTTATCTATTTTTGGATCAAATATATTAAATAAATTTTTATAAAATTAATTAAAATAAAAGTTGTATAATTATCAAAATTTATAAAAAGTATTTCTAAAATTTAGATATATAAATGAAGATAATAATATTACGATTAAAAATTAATGATTTTTTAAAATATGGAAACATTGATCAGTAATAAAATTTTATAATTATAGAAAATATAAATAATTAATATTTCAAAATTTGTAAATTATTAATATATTTCTGTTATTATATTATTTAATATAATATTTGAATAGAGTTACTTTAATGATGATGTATAATTTACTACCATATTCTAAATATTTACTAAAGATAAAAATAAGCATTAAATGTAATTGTCCATGTCACATTTAGGCATAAGCTATGTCATAATTTCTAGTATGTCATATCACATTTATTTAGTGAAAGTGATTGTACAAAAGACATGTGTCAAAATCACTTTGCAAATAATGTCCAAAAGATATTTTATGTGTTTTTATTTCAAATTGATCAATCAAAAATATCTTTAATAAAATCTTAAAATTTCAAAATTTCTATCGTATATTTAGTAAATAAATATATTCTCAAATATTATTCTTACATTTATATTATTAAATAACCAAAATTTTATCAAATAAATTATAATAAAATAGTAATCAATCATCCTATAAATTATATAATAAAGTAGTAATATTATATTGTTACAGATACTGTTTAAGTTCTTTTATCATTGGAAATGCTAGACCATTGTAGAAAACGATGAAAGAGACAAAGTACTTGATTATAATGTACAAGTTAAATCAGCTATACAAGAAAATATCATATGCTTAAAAAATCATATGCTTAATTATCTGTTTAATTGCTTCTTATGAACAGATAGAGAAAAGATCCTATGCTTAGATATCTGTTTAAATTGCTGCTGGTGTACGGATAGAGAAACAAAATATATTGTTTACAATAGAACCTAATTGTGGCCTTGTTTTTTTGAATGTTATGTACCGATTTTATACAAAGAAAAGTTAATAGAAAAAACTTTTTTTCATATATCCTCTATCATCCCGGATATTGAATAGTCGACATTTGTTTCTGCTACTGGCTACCTTAAAAGCTGTTGTACTTGCAATAATATTGTATGACACATCATGTGTCCAATTCGTTTGATAATCTCTCGCACAACTGCACCAACCCAAAAGCGATAAGTTTGTTTTAGGTCAATATTGGAAGAAAATATATACAAAGAGACCAAATAATAGTTACATGAATTTATTAATACCTGATTATATAGAGATGAATCGCCATGTGATTTTCTCAGTTCAACCACATTCAGCAACGGGATTATCTCGAAAACCTCAGCCGTTACTGATAACCCGCCTTGCCCTTTCCGAGTACTCTCTTCTTGGATTGCTTTTAACTGAAGCAACATCACTTCGCAGCTTTAAAAACCACTAAAAGTCTATACATCATCTCAAGTTTTTTTTTTTTTGGATAAACTTTGTACATCATCTCAAGTTGCAGTTAAAGAAAAAGCAAGACATTTCAAGTAGTAGATAAGAGCAAAAGGAGATGTCACCATTGTGTGTTTCTTTTGTACACAGAAACCCATCTCCATAAGGACTGTTTTGATTTTGTACAACACATCTACGACTGGCTTATTTGTCGTGAATCTTATCTGCCTCTCTGACACGTTCTGAACCAATGCATAAAGATATACACGTTTATTGTGAAGCAAAGAATAGTCTTGATACATAGCAAACGAAGAAAAGAAGGTATCGTTACCTCTGTCTCAAACAAACCGGAGAGGTCAAGAAACAGTGACATTCCGATCAACTGAAAGGCATTGATGACGGTTGGTGAATCAGAGGTCTTCTCTTCTTCATATACCTTCATCATAATAACCAAAGAGACAAAACTCTGATCAAAGCAATGCACTTGGTGTAAGAACCAGGATAAGAGGCAACATAGTCTTACATCTTGGATTGAGATTGCATCGTCTTCATCATGGCAATTGGACGGAGTACTGTAGTCATGCTTGAACCAGTCATTGGCCTTAATACCTGCGATTGTTATCCTCGTCATTGGATTTGGATCAAGCATTCTCTTGATCATGGTTTTAGCACCCGGTGATATCCATCTAGGTATTGGGGGGTCCCCTTTGACTATCTGGAATGGCAGTAGCGCTTTTTGTTATGTTTCTTCAAACATAAACTAAACTATAGAGAAAAAAAACAGTACCTTCCGGCAAATAGCCGCCAGGTTTGTATCATCAAAAGGGAGACATCCCGTAAGAATAGCATACAAGATTACTCCACATGACCATATATCCGATGCAGCACCATCATAGCCCTTGTTGACTAAAACCTCAGGAGCGACATAGTTAGGACTTCCACAGGCTGTATGTAGCAACCCATCTTCCTAGAATGTCAAACCCGAAAAATGTTGGGACATATGTACGTTTTTTGCTGATGTATATATGTTTAGGCTATTTGGAAAATACCCTGAAATGCTGAGGCAGAGCACTAAGGCCAAAGTCAGTGATCTTAATGTGACCCTTTGCATCAAGAAGAACATTCTCTAGCTACGTACAGAAAGTGACATTGGCATAAAAAAATGTGGGACATATTACAGGAAACGTTTTATGTTCTTTATGGGTCAGGAAAACGTGTACACACAACAGACCTTGAGATCCCTGTGGAAAACGCCTTTGTAATGACAATAGTTGAGTCCATCAATTAACTGCTGAAACATTTTTCTTCCTTCTCTCTCCGAAATCTTTCCTTCGCAGACCTAAGAGAAATCAGAGCACGTCTTTAGAAACCAACTTTTTGGCTAACTAACAAAACTGTCACCGTAGCAATACATGAATCTTACAATTCTGTCAAATAAGTCTCCTCCAGTGACATATTCAAGGACCATGTAAATGTTGGTTTTGCTAGCTAAGACCTGCAAGTCGACAATAAATAATTGGCTTATCAATGATATAAAATAAGCTTAGGTATTTAAAATAAACTTGGAGACCATAAGTTAGAAAAATATCAGAGAAGCTCCCATCTTCAAGCAAAAACATAGACCAAGTCTATTAATTCAACGTTCAGAACCAACTATTTTGGTTGCTTGCAAGAAAATTAATCTTTAACTCATATTTATTTGGTCATCAAAATTAGAAGTCATCAAAATACTAAAAGTACAAAAATGATTTAATTATATGTTAAGCGTGGCCTTTCTAACAACATTAATGAAAACATTCAGGAGGAAAGTATCAAACGTAGGTTCACCAACCAATAAGAATTAATTATTTCATATTTAATATCTTTTAAAAAGAGAAAAAAAAAATATTATGAGTTTATATCATAATTTTAAAATAACAAAGTAAAAATAAATAAAAAATAGTATTAGTTGAAAAAATGAAAAGAAAAATTTAAAATTTTTTTAACGCCGTCAGCAAAACACTGAAACCCTAAACCCTAAACCGTAAACCATAAATCTTTGGACACATCCTAAATCATTGGGTAAACCATAAACTCATGGATAAATTCTAAACCCACAAATCAAAAACACTAAACAATAAATCTTAAAAATTTTAAATCCAAGAGTTTAAGGGTTAGGATTAAGGGTTTAGTGTTTTTAAGATTTAGTGTTTATTGCTTTTGATTTAGGGTTTAGGATTTATCCAAAATTTATGATTTTTCCAAGAGTTTGGGGTTTACCCAAATGTTTAGAGTTTAGGATTTAGGGTTTAGTTTTTTGCTGACGGTGTTAAAAATGTTTTTTAAGAAATCTTCTTTTTTGTAACTAGTATTATTTTTTATTTATATTTTAAAAATAAAATAAAATCATGATATAAATTGATAATATTTTTTTAAAAAGATATTAAATATAAAATATATAACTTTTATTGGTTGGTGAACATACGTGTTAGGGTGTGAATCTACTAATAACTTAGGGGACTTTTGTTCGCAAGTTCTTGACCACAAAAGATGAGAAGATACTTTTTCAAAAGCAACAAATAAAGTTCAATTGCATCAAAAAATAAACAAAGTTTAATGTCTTTTTGTCAAAACTTTCTAATTAATAAGAAATAAAATAATAATGGAGGGCCCGAAAATTTGGTCGGTACACCCCATACATTGTTTTCAAATAATACAGAAACAATTGATATAAATATTGGATCGAATTGGGATTGGATAATTCTCTCGAATAGTCGTTTTTAAGTTTTTGGCACAAAAATAACTCTAAAAATAATCAAAATAATTCTTTTTTATTTTAAAAATTTTAATATTTATTTTTATTTTTTTAAATTTGTTCCTTAACTCTAAACCATAAATCTAGATTAGTTAATCATAGAATAAAAATGTACTTTTACTCTTTAAAAAAAAAGAGAATTTGTACTCCCTACACACCAAATATCCCCTATTTGCACTCTATACTCTATATCCCTCCAATTTTTTTTCCCCCATCATTACCATTTTTCCTCATTTGTATGGTATCCCACCCTTTTAAGTATATTGAGCTAATTTGCTCTAAAAAAAAATTTATTTTGATCATTTTTTTAGTGATGACTATTTTGGTGACAAAACTTAAAAAGAGTTATCATAGAAAAAAATTTATTGGGAGATTTCCTTAAGCAGTTTCTAAAATTATTTATGCCATCAAACAGATACAACCACAAGAATTCAAGATTACCATAAAAATCGTGCAACAATTACTTCATGAAGTGTTAGTTATTTTTGTGTCACGACATTTGAATGTTTATTAGATTTTTGTTTAAACTAACTCTGTTCTAAATAGAATTTATGGATCTCAACTATATATATTAAAAACTACTTCATGTTATCTGGTAATGTTTGGATTTTTTTTTTTTTTTTGGTTTTTATTGTCTGAATTAAGAATCGTGAACATGACATTGTCGATATTAAAAAAATAGGACCGACCCCAGAATTGAAATTGTCATCAAATCCATGGCCATTAATGGGGGGAAACAATATTTAATTTTTAAAAAATATATAAAAAGTTTAGCGTGTCTATTTAACAACGCGAAGAGAAGAGAAGATTACGTGTGTACTGTGTACTAATAAAAAGAAATTAGAAAAGAACTAAAATTAAGAAAAAAACAACTAACCAAGATATTTTAGAAAGCAAACAAAATAAAAAGGTTTCCCAGGTTTGTTTAATCCCCGTTAATCATCGTCAAAACATTCCCTAATATTTTGACAAACTTATACCCAGATAATAGAATCATGGTTTCCTTAAGCTGTAATAGAGAATCTTTACGTTATCATCTTTTCCATGACAAAGAACACAATCACAAGTATCCAAGTTTCTCCAGTAAAATGATTGCAAAGTAGTTAATTACCTCATGTAATCTGACAACGTTGGGATGCTTCAACACTTTGAGTGTGCGGATCTCTCTCTTAATCTATCAAAATCGATTTTTGTAAGCCTTGGAATTCACCTTTCCATAATTCTAAAGAAGAAAAGAAGAGATGGAAAATGGAACAACCTGCAAGGAGACGTTAAGACGAGAGATACGAGACTTGTCGATGATTTTGACAGCGAAAGATTGTCCTGAAACAGTATCTCTGGCGAGTTTGACATTCGCAGAGTTTCCTTCACCAAGCGTCTTCCCAAGCTCGTATTTTCCAACACGCATTTCCTTCGTCACCATCCAAGAATCTAAACCAATCGGTCGCTGTACAATTTTTCTCGATAGATTGAGCAAACGAGGATGAGATTGAGCTATGAATCTGTGGATATGTATGAGACTTTGAGGAGAAGAAATGAAAAAAAACACGCCACTTCCTTTTTGCTTCCTCCTTCACCCTTCTTCTATGCAATTCTTCTATTGGATTATGTATTCTCTTTTTCTCTCTTGGTAAACTAAAAAGGAAACTTCTATAATAATTTCCTTGTAAACAGAATAAATTATTAATGTTGTTGTTTTCTTATTATATGCTGTCTTATCTACTCCACGACCATTCCACTCTGTTCACAAATTCACAATGCAACGTGTAATAATGTCTTATAACAATTTAAAAAAAAATACATTTATAACAATATTTTATAAAACATATTTTCTCTATAGGACGATTCAAACACCTCACGGATAAAATCGTATTTATTACCACATCATATTATTGTATGCATGACTATTCATGTTTTATATTAATAATATATGTTTTTATCTAAATAAGCATATGCTTACGACACCATTATCCCTCGAAAAAAGACACCATAATAGCGGATATGCTGGCATGTAATGGTCGAAATCTGATTTCTGCTATGGTTTATGTCGATTCAGTTCTCTAGACTAACATATTTATAATCTGCTTCGGTTGCTAGCCTTTTGTTGTAAAAAAAATAAGGTAGATTTGCCAAATATGATTCAAAACTTGATTTTAAATACTAAACTATATCCAAACTTGAATCAAATAGAAAACTAACCTAAATGTCTTGTGAAAATACAGCAAGCTCCTTGTGACCAAACAAAAAAACATAATTCAATTTTACGAATATAGTCCCGGAAAGTCGTCTGAATCTTATGAGATATTGTAAGTCGTCTAGACGATTTCCAGAAAAGTCTTCTGGTGTAATTGATCTTAAAAATAATTTTTAAAATTTTAAAAAATATTTTGACAAGTGAAAAATTAAAACCATGTAATTATAAATATTTTCGAGTGATATAAATTAAGATATACTCCCTCTGTTTTTTATTGTAAGTAGTTTAAGTAAAATTTGTTTGTTTTAAAATATAAGTAGTTTTAATAATTTTAAATAACTTTTACTTTTATTGGGTATAGTGTTACCAATCAAACAATATATACTTATTTATGATTGGTTTAACTACACCTAATTTATATTTCAAATGCTGCTTTTGGAAAATTTAATAACTTTCTTAATATGTTGTTGTATTGTATGTATTATTAGGGTTAGATTTTGGAAAGCTTAAATGTTTTTTTGAAAAATAAAATTTTTACCTATATGTGTTTATTTCTGTGTATAATAAATATTTTTTAAGTTTAATTTGATTTTATGATGTGTTTAGTTAGTTAATTTAGTTTAGGGTCTAGACGACTAACATGTAAGTCGTTTGGTGATTAGAAGACTTCTCTGATAATCTTCTAACTCCCGCTAAAAATATTTTAGTTTCCCCCTAAAAATATTGAAGTCTTCTAGGTGACTTACAAGTAAGTTGTCTGGTAAGTCTTCTGATCGAAAATATTTAACCTTATTGGAATTTTTGTCTCCATATATAAAGAAAAATTTACACAGTCTCTCTCCTCCTCTCAAATGGCTGCAACAAAAATGGTATGTTCCTCATTCTAAATATGTCTCATCTCTCTCTAATCTCTTTGAACTTATAAACACCCAACTTTATATCAATTTATTGTTTTTGTTTCATGTCTTTCTCACTAGTTTATCTTGTTTTACAGGTTTTTCATCACATGGTTCTCATATTTCATTCATTTAAAGGCAAATCTATTAATTTTAGATATGTCTTTTTTGTGTTCTATAAAGGTAGATCTATCTAATCTTCCACTCATTTTCTCTGTTTTTAAGCCATTTGAACGTTTTTGAATATGCAGGGTTTTCAGATCTAAATTTGGATATGCGGGTTTTTCTGATTTAGAAGAGTTATGGGCTAGAAGACTTCCAGACGACTTCTAGGAAGTCTTACAGACGACTTCCAGGAGGTCTTCTGACGGAGTCTTCTCCCATGTCTATCTTTCTGTTGCATGCTTTTAATCAGATGGTTCTCATCTTCCACTTGGATATGTACTTTGTGTGTTCTATAAAAGTATATCTATCTAATTTTCCACTCATTTTCTCTGTTTTAAAGCCATTTGAACGTTTTTTGATATTATATCCAGGTTTTTCAGATCTGGGTTTGATATACATGTTTTTATCTGGATCAGACTTTGAAAGACCTATGGGAAGTCTTCTCGGAAGTCTTCCAAAATATAATGCGCTAGAAGACTTCCAGGAAGTCTTCCAGACGACTTCAAAGAAGTCTTCCAGACGACTTCCAAGTAGTCTTCTGATGGGGTCATCTTCCATATCAAGTAGAGTCTAAGCTTGTCTTTGTAGAGGAATGATCTATAATAGTTTTTTTTGTGGTATGTTTTGTGATTTGCATGTGTACTCCTTTAGTTGTGACTTTATTGTAATTTGAAGAACTATTAATGAAAAAGTTTGGTAAATATGTTCATTTTTCACAATATTATCTTGCCATACTTGACATAATTGAAGTTATTGATATAAATTCAATAGCAAAACACAATAGCATAAAAAATAATCAAATTTATTACAACTAAGGGAGAAAAATTCTCAAGAAAACTTAGTGAAATTCACTAAAGATAAAACATTACATAAGTTCAAAGCTAGAACACTTTCATTAGATACATAAGTAAAAAGTCTATCTTATAATCTGAGAAGACACATTAAACCATGTTACTTGATATTCTTGAAGTTACTTAACACTTTTGAAAATTAAATAAACATATCTTAAAGTTACTTAACAAATTTACAAAAACTAACGTAGAAGACTTCCACGGAAGTCTTCTCAATTAGCTAGAAACTTTAGTAAACATGAATGCTAGTAACCTCATAAATATCATCAATTAAGTTATAAATTTCATTCAGTAGCCCAAATATTGACTAATATAAATGAATTAACAAAAAAAAATTAAAAAGCCTTTATAGTTTTAGAGAAAATGAAAGTTTATTAAACATTGATGAAGACGACTTCCAGAGAGGTCGTCTGGTAGACTTCTAGGAAGTCATCCATTTAGGTTAGTTTTGCAATTAATTTTTAACCTAGACGACTTACATGGAAGTCGTCCATCTTTGTTTGTTAAAAAAAAATTCGAGACGACTTCCATGTAAGTCGTCTAGGGAAAACGTATTTTTTTTGCATTTGACCAGATTGTGTCAGAAATTTGACTTTTTCTGGACGACTTATGGGTAAGTCGTCTGGTAGAAAATTAAAAAATTAATATTTTGTTATACCTAGACGACTTCCATGTAAGTCATCTCAGGTTAGTTTTTCAATTTAAAAATAAAACAAAATATATTATTTTTTCAAGACGACTTACACAGAAGTCGTCCGTCCGATGAGTTACATGGAAGTCGTCCAAGATAAGCAAGGTTTGACCAGAATCTCAGAATAAAATCATGGAAGACTTCCATGTAAGTCGTCGGACGGACGACTTCCGTGTAAGTCATCAAGAAAAAATATAATTTTTGTTTTATTTTCCAATTACAAAACTACTGAGACAACTTACATGGAAGTTGTCTAGGTATAACAAAATATTGATTTTTTAAGTTTCTACTGGACGACTTACATGTAAGTCGTCCAGGAAAAGTCAAATTTCTGACACAATCAGGTCAAATGCAAAACTAACTCGTTTACCTTAGACGACTTACATTGAAGTCGTCTCGATTTTTTTTAACAAAAAAAGATGGACGACTTCCTTGTAAGTCTTCTAGAAAAATACATTTAAAAGTCAATTCCAAAACTAACTTCTGCATTGACCAGAAGACTTCCATGTAAGTCGTCTACAGCCACACGACTTACCCGGAAGTCGTGTGGACGAACAAATATAGAAAAAAAAACTAATTTCATAGTTTCAACAAGTAAGATAACATGTTTAACGCACAAAAGTCTTCTCCAATCAACCAGAATCTCAAACAAAAGTGACACACCAAGAATTGTAAGCTTCAATGGCTCTATGAACCGTATAATTTTTAGAATCAAAATCTTTGGTTTTTTTTTGATGAATATGGAGAGAAAGTAAAGAGATGTTATTTTTAGTTCATAAGAATTGAGAAAGAAAGAGTGGGTTGTCCCGTCCCGCTCGCCATATGGCTAGCTGGGTTGTCCCGTTGCGCTCGCCATATGGCGAGCTGGGTCGTATCCGTCATGCTCGCCATATGGTGAGAACGACTGCACCTTGCCAACATATTCACTCTCGTCTCCTCTTCGTAGCTTTCTCCTTCAAGCTTCGGTTACAATGTCTCTTGTTTCGTCTCGATTGAAGTTATTGTTGAAACTTTACGACAAAAACCGCCAAGACTTATTTTCTCGTATAAATTCAAATTGATTGTATAAAACGGGAACATTTAACTTAACACCTTAGAGATTTAGAATTTACGATTAATTTTAGTTATTCTTAAAAGGACCAACGTCATACCAAAGGTAATCTTTCGAAGAAATCGTAAAAACGCGAAGTCAAACTACGGCCCGAAAAGGTCTAGGACGCGGCTAAAAAGCCCACTTACGATTTTTGACAAAATCGAGCCCAATGTTACTATGACGGTCTATCTATTATCAGTAGGAGAAGATAAAGGTCAAGTCTCAAAGATAAATGTCAAGTCTCGAAGATAAATGTTAAGTCTGAAGGGATAATCATGAAGATCGATGAAAATGAAATATTTCCGCGAGAAGATAAACTTGACTCAGGGGTGGAAAAGGAAAGCCCAAACAGAACTAGAAGGAGTATATAAGGAATTCCAAGGCGAGAGGCGCAAAAAACAATTCTTACATAGAGCAAACTTAGCACTTAGAGTGATCTAGGCAATTTTTAGTTTTGGTTATCGACCTGCGACTCAGCTAGGTTTTCAAGTCTTAGGTGGTTAGAACTAGGAACTCGTCGATGGCTCTTACGTCCGAGGCTTTACCTGTTGTAATGCCTATACAAAAATTCAGAATAAGATCTTATTTGCTCTATTTTCGTTTTATTGATTCATTATTTTGTATGTTTACATTATCTGATTGCTTGTTGTTTGGCTTAGCAAAAATCCGGAACCTTTGAAAAAGTTAGGGTTTCTTAGCTTTCCTAATTTGAAGTAAATCAACGGTGTGAATTTTGGTTCCCACATGGAGATTGGCTAACACGTGTTTTTGTGCTACTTTGCTGATATCACTCAAATTACTCTAAGGAGTGATTTACTCTCTCAAATAAGAGGTTCAATTGTAGTACTTAGGGATCGAATTCACAGGGAGCTAAGGCACACAATAGATCTATCTAGTTATGTAGTTAAGCTATGCTGAATGGTTTAAATGTATATTAGCAGGGGTGAACAAGTAATTTTTCGATTGATTGATTGGGTTTTAAGACATATATGGGAAACGTTAGACTTAGGGTTTCTATTCAGACAATCAGGATTATAAAGACATAGACTACTAAGCATTTATGGATATTCTAGAACTCAAACAAATAAGAATAGTCGATCAACTTCCGTATATTTAGACTATCTATTACCGGATCTAGGACCTTAACTGTCGCTTGTTGGTCCTGAGAAAATGTCGATCGATTCCAACAACAGGGTGTCGATCGATACACCTTTCAGCCCGTCGATCGATGCAACTAATGAGTTATCGATCAACGTTCCTTCCCGGGAGCGTTACGCACGGGTTTGACATGTTCACTAGGTTAAACTAAATTAGCTTCCGCTTGTTTCTAGAAATCCTAGCACAACCTAAACTATTTCAGACAAAGAACCAAACTTCCGAGTGCGTCCTAATGTCTATAGGCAAGGTCCTAGTTAGCTATTATAGAACACATGCATTAAGAACTGTTTAGTTGATTAATATCCTAACACTTAGCAATTCTATATTTTGGGCTAATCCCTCATGAATATCTAAACCCTAAATCTAACAAGATGAACAACTAAGACATGGCTAAGCAATTCATAACAACAAGCTAAGAAAACTGCATAATAATAGAATAGAGTAAAGAAATCGGAATTCCAATCACAAATCTCTAAAGGAGTTCTTGGATCTTCTCTCCAAACCTAAGACTCTACATATTTTGCTGTGTGAAAAAGTAGAAAGTATGAAAGCGTGTGTTGCCTAGAACAATGGCAGAACACATAAATATTAGGTTAAAACTCGTCACGGGTAATCTGGTAATTCTTGTGGGACTTGGGCTTTAAGTCGGCTAGAACCCAATCTGGCTTCCGCGCGCTTCGCCGTCGATCGACACCACATGGTGTGTGTCGATTGATTGTTGCCTTCGCCCATCGATCGATAGTCGTTGTCGATGGTCAACTTCGGGCTTTTGTCATTTTCTCTCCAAAATGCAGCAAAATCACCACTTTCCTCCAAATCACTCCAAAACCTGAAAACATACTAAAAAGACTCCAAAACATATATAATTTATTTAAAACTCCTATATACCATGCCTAAAAATGAGTAAAATTCGTGGTATATTATTCGCGTTTGTTCAGGTTAAATGGGACGTGCTTTCCCAACCATTATTCTCGAGGTAAGTACTAGTGTTATTTTATTTTTACCCACAACTTTTTTTTGTGTAGCGGTTTGCTTAAAAACTTAGATTTTCAGGTTATATATACAAAAAATAATTATTCATCATTTTTTATTCATAAAAATGGTAGCGGCTATGTAAAGCATTGACCATCATAGCATCATATGGTTAACCATCCAAACTAAACAAATGTATACCTAACTGCACGAAATATATATTATGCATGGTAATATCTCGTAACTTAATGATATTATGTAATTAACATTACGGGAGTGTATACAACCGAGAGTTTTGAGCGATTTGTATTAAAATAAAAAATTCACTGTTATTTAAACATGAATTTTAAAAACTCATTTAAAATCTATTAAAATATCAAATCGTATCTTGGCATATTGTATATTCTGATATTGTCTGTACTACATATTGCCTTAGTTGTAACGTTCTGTATATGTTGGGAAGCTAGGTTATAAAATGTGTAATATATAAACATGTCGATTGACCTCAAAGCAAATACAAGAGAAACGTTCACCACTGAGAAATTCTTTTGACATTGTATCAGAGCAGTAATATGATTCTGCTAATCAAGTTCTAAAGTTGTTTTCTCTACCAGTACTGCAAGATGGGAAGTAACGACGGCAAGAACGATGATTCTGGTATGAGCTCTGAGACTAAGACTCAAATCGGAAGGAAGCAGAGTGTTGAGACCTGAGACCCAGAGACTGACCATATCACCCTACGACTTGTCATCAAGTGACAATCCTGGTTCTTTGATATCCCAACCGCTACTTAACAAGAGAAACTACAATGAGTGGTCTGGAAATCTTTGTATGGCGCTCAAGGCAATGAAGAAAGTTGGGTTTGTGGACGGGTCTATTCCAAAGCATGGTGATGACTCTGAAGATGTGGAGGATTGGTAGACAAATAACGTGCTGGTGGTATCCTGGATCAAACTCACAATCGCAGAGATGGTACATTCGAATCTGTCTCATCTGGAGATTGCGAGCTATTACTGGAAACATAATCTTTATCGAAATTTGGTGAAGAATTGTCAACGAATTCAAAGAATCAAAGTGAAACTAGCGATTTGTCGACAACAAGGTTTGTCGATAGAATAATACTACGGAAAGTTGATGCAGTTGTGGACATCTCTGTCTGATTTTAGGCAATCTAAAACCTGCAACTGTCCAGTTGGGATCAATATAGAGAAAGAACGTGAAGAGGATAGGTTTCATGAATTCTTGCAATGGCTTGACAAGGCATTGTATGGTTCTGTAAAATCAAGCCTACTTTCTAAAGATTATTTTCCTACTCTGGATGAAGCTTACATTAATGTGTTGCTTCAGGATGTAGATGTGAAACATACCTCTTGTGTCCAGCACAATAAGAATGACACGATGGCGTACTCGGTCAGAACGAATCAGAATGGAGGGATGACTCGTTCCTTTCCTTCACGAGAAGAACGAGCAAAGATGGTTTACTCCACTGTGAAAGAAAGGGGCACCTATCTTATGGCTGCTTTCGCACACTCGAGTACCCTGAGTGGTGTGGAGATCGACCAAATGCACGTCAGTCTACTGGTCGTGGATGTGGAACTGGATAAACACAGGTTAGAAATGATCCACCAAGGGTGAATGTAGTGCAGACCTCTGTTCCAGCAGAAGCAATGCAGTCATCAAACGCGATAACAGCGCAAGATCGCGTGGGCATAACTGGGTTGAGTGACAAGCAGTGGCATACACTAGTGAACATGTTGAATGAGAAGAGATAACATTTAACCTCAACATCACTGACTGGTATGTTTTTCTTAAACTCTTGGATAGTTGATGAGACTTTCTTATCATGTGGTTTAACATAAACCACTGGGATACGTGTTTATATACCAAATTGAATAATCATTTTCTTGTATGTTGATGACATGTTGATCTTTGGCACTAGCCCCAGACAAGTAGATCTTTCAAAATCACTATTGTTATTATGTTTATACTGAAAAAAAATAGGGGAGGTGGATGTGATTCTTGAAATTTGAATTACACATGCAAGAAAAGACTATCTTTGACACAATCTCTTTATACTGAGAAAGTTGTTAAGAAGTTCAATTTGGAGATTGTTTTGCAGTGAGCATTCCCATGGATACGAGTGTGAAGCTTGTGTTTTATACTAGACAACTGATATCACAACTCAAGTACTTAAATGGAACCATAAATTATGGTTTGTCATACGTCAGATTTCCTTCACTGGTACAAGGATAATCAGATGCAAGTTTGGTTACTAACCTAGAAGACCTTTTTTTTTACAAGTGGTTGAGTGTTTTGCTTGGGGAAGTGCCATTTCATGGGCTTCCAAGAAGGATACTTTCATGAAAAAATCAACTATTTAATAATAATTTTTAGCATTAGCATATGCCGATAAATAGGCATAATGGCTAAGGAATTTATTTTAAGAGATTATGTTGTGGTCAAAATATTAGATCACCAGTTTCCACCTATTTTTATAGTGAAGAAATCTTGGTTAAGGTTTATAACCAAGTGTATAATGGTAAGTCGCAACACATGTGCGTCAAGTATAGGCAATATGTGAATTGATCACTCATAGAGTAATTACCATAAAGTTTTTTTTGTCTGAAAAATATGTAGCATGTCATTTAACAAAATGATTAACTATAGACTTGGTAATTGAGTATGTTAAAGGGATGAGTTTAAAGTCCATTCAAAATCTTTAACTGTGAGATATCCAATCACCCTCTAATACAACATTAGAGGCTGAATTCAATGTGTATAACCAATATTTAAAGATTGAAGCACATGTTCATATCATCATATATGGTATGTGCTTGAACCTACAAGAAATAATAGGTTGAGATGTTTTAATAGATACTTTGAAAAAATGAATTTACAGGTGCATGATTGAAAGTAGTGTGGAAACACATGTGTGTATACATTCATGAATAGATAGAGACACATTGCTTATAATAGTGTTAGGTAAACACTTATAGTAGTGTGGAAACACATGTGTGTATTATCTTCATGTGCCCAAGATGTATTGATGGATTCAATTTGTAGGGCATCCTAATTCTCGGGAATTTAGAATGTTTAATACACTACGATGAAAATTCAATTCTTTGAACATTTTCATTTATGTATAAATTTTATATATGTGTTATTATTTAATGAATCTATGTTTACATTTAAACGGGGGTGGATTGTTGGATATTTAGGTGATACCTTGCATCCATTAAAGTGAAGCATTACAATTGTTTAGATAAATAATTGTAACTATTTGTGATGTGTAAGTATTAGAAATGAACCGTTGCAACCTTTGTTGATAAACCATTTCAACCGTTGATGATTAAAACCTTTGGTAATGAACCATTAGGTCTTTTGACTTCCCATTGCAATTGTTGTTTAATAGTTGTAACTCTTTGCTAACCATTGCAAGTGCTAACCATTACAAACCGTAGTACTCTATATAAGGTCAAATGATAACTTATACTAATTGAACAAGAGAAAATTAGAGACTAATTGTTAGTTAGAGAAATAGAGAGATTCATTGTTCAAAGATCATCAAAAATATTTGAAGAAACATATATAAACATTAAACCTCTATTTTTTATTCTTGTATCTTAGACTAGAACAAGAATGAGACTTTGATTGTTTTATCCTACAAAGATATTTCGTGTAACCTAAAGCTTGAAATATGGTTGAAATATTGTTTGAAGAAAGTAACTTAGTGCACGATTCAATAGTTATCTAACTTTTATAGTTCACACACATCGGGGTTGCTAACCCAATTAACCAAAATGGTGTTCATTCTCATGCATCAGAATTTCTTCAAATGCACCTCACCACAAATCATTTACCGGTTCCGCACGCTCCGTTTGATTTTGGGTTCGACTGGTGACCATTCTGAAAACAAGAGGAACGAATAGGAAAGGAATGTAGAGACATAGAATTGCAGGAATGAAAGGGAATGGTTGTTCCATCCCATATTTAACAAGGAATTAATTTGTTCTTTATTTCTCTACAAAAAAAGGAATGGTAGGGAATGAGAAGGAAAAATTATTCCTTATGAATGGTGATTTTTTTAAGGAATGTTAGGGAATGCATTTGTTCCTCATCGTTCCTTGGTCACCATTCATACCCTTTGTCTTCTGGAAAGTAAAAAATGAGAACCTTAAAGCTTTATCAACGTCTGGCACTTGGGAAGTTATTATCAGTCATCGCCAAATTGTCAAGTAATGGACTTACTCTGTTTGGTTCAAAGGAAGAGTACCCAAACATGCTTTGAGAGTGTGGTTTGTGGGAGACATATGTTTTAGAGTGCGTACGGAGTATGTATGAGCATAGAGTAAAGAACATATACTATACTCGTACTCCCATACTTTCAAAAATGTTTTATCTCAGCATCAAGAAACAAACTCTTGTAGCCTTAGGAAGTAAACGACTTAGGGAAGACAATGCCTCATCGAAATCGTCCAACGAAAAATGATAATTTAAGACTCGTCTAAACTGTCTAGCAACTCTTAATGCAATCGTGCATTTGGACAAACCTTATACGAACATCAGACTAATAACAAAACAATTAACCAAACGTTAAGGCATAAAACTTATTTGACTTGACGAAATAAGTCTTGTATAACCAAAATAAATAAAAAAAATCAAAAATCAATTTAGATATCTCCAAACAAAAAAAGTGTCACTCCCAATTTCCGTAGAGCCAAATGATTTACGGGAAAACATCAAAAAGTTTTTCAAATTATTTCGCAGAAAAACAAGATCAGCAATGTCTGGAACATCGAGCATAAACAAGAGAAAAATCTTCTCCACAACAGTGGACCAGATATCATCATCAGTTTATGAAGCCATTTTGCTCATCGATCCCACAAACATCACGAGTAACAAAATTTCATTACATATACTCGGAATGTTTCTCATAAAACCTGAGATAACTTTCATAGAAACTTAATGAGACAGACAAAAATACTTTTAGGAAAGATCAGAATCAAAAGAAAAATGTTTCTCGTAAAATCTACGGTTAAAACACAACCTTTATGTATCTCGACAAAGCTTCTCTACACAGTGTTCATAAAGGACTAACATTCTCGACTCAAACTCTTTGGCCCTTGGCAAATTACTCCTTCTGTAAAGCTCAAACCAATTGTGGGTACATCCTTAAGGAAAATTTCAAACTAACATGACTTTAATGCTAACAAAAAAATGGCATGGTCTAACCCTCAACCTATAGTGCCTCCAACATATGGCTAAACACAGCCATCAGCCAATCTAAAACTCTTCAGCTACAATACATAACATATATGAAAGATTTTTGTAAAACATCTTATGAAACGCTTCTCGTATAACTTATACAAATCGCCTCTCACAAACTAAAAAAATCATCTCTCTTGGATTAGTTACAAGATTTAAATGATATAAATCAAAGGATTTGATTTTCCATTGATTTATAAAAAGATAGCCAATTACTACTTCCATAGGAGACACCATCAGAATTTGATCGGAAGGAAGAAAATCGACAGAAAAAGGATACCACAAAGAAAGAGAAGACAACCCAGAGAATAAGAGAAAACGAAAAAACAAAGAATACAAAGTGACCACACTTTGGAGCCCGCAAACTAAGAAACATAATGATTATTAACAACAAAGTGATTCGTATTTCAACAAGAATATCTCGACCCCCAAACTGAACATCAATCAAATCTCGTAATTAAACCAAAAAAATCAAAATCTCAAACTGGGTTTTGAAATTCATAAACAACTGGTCTCAGATAACACCACCCAAATCGAAATAAATACCCAACATATCCGACAATTTGAGACACACCGGACTCTAGGGGGCTATTTTTGGAGGCGGGTTTCACCTCACTATAAAAGGCCCGACAAAGAGACAATAAAAAATATCATACTTTTAACTGAATTAATCTTTTTCAGAAAAAAAAATTGATGAAATGTGAAATGTACTAATCATAGCAAAAAGAATAGGCATTTACAAAAGAATAAATAGCCTAAAGATGACAATATACAGGACAAAAGATGATTGGTAAGAAAACATTTTTTGTTACCAATCATCAATAAAACATTGTAATATTTTGTCTGTAATCATTGTTTATTGTTTCAATGTTAAAGCGTCACTAAAAAAAATACATCACAACAAATTAGCATTAGTTTTGTTTTTATTTTACTGTATATTATGTAGAGAGCAAATAAATAAATATTAATACTTAAAACTTAAATTTGTTTTGCAAAAGAAAAACTAAACATTACTGTCAGTAAATGAGGCAAACAATATGTAATTTTGGGTAAAATGTTAAATCAAATATGTTGCCATATAACCCAGAGAATTTGTAACCCAGCCAATGAAAATAAAATAAAAAATCTAAATCTACACATTTGTTGCTCACCATGAAATTTGTGAATTTCAGTTACTTGCCAGACCAAAAAAAAAGAAAGTTAAACCGTAATGGAAACAAAACCAGCTTATCGTTAGGAATTTTACTAAAATTGGGTCGCATGTGCCCATATCTCGGCCCATTATTTGATCTGAGACTTTTCTTTACTCTTTTACGGTTTCTTTACTCGTTTAGGGTTTCTTTACTCTTGTAGGGTTTCCTTTCTTCAACTCTTTCCGCCGCCCTTCTTCTCTGTCTCTCATTTCTTTCTTTCTTTCGTTCTCTATATATCAACCTTTCTCTTTCCTTTTCCCTCTCATAGTAAGATTCGCCTCTTATAAGAATGTAAGATTCTTACAGAGAAAAAATTTGTACCAAAGCTATCATCAACCCTATCTTGCTCCCTCTTATATTGGCAAGATCACAAAACTCGGGTTTTGACCTGTTTATTGCTTCGATCAACGCATTGAAAGTGACTACATCAGCATTTGTTTTTAAGCTTTCGCTTCATCTATATGATGAAGATGAAAATTAGCCTCTGATGTAGTCACTTTCAATGCGTTGATCATAGCATGTAAAAGAGGTGATACTTTTGTAAGGACGTTGTGTTAATGTTATTTATCTTTATTGTTTGTCATTAAAAAAGCTGTTTTACTAAGGTTTGATTTTTAACTGGGTTTCAGTTAATATTCAGGCGACCAATCCCTCCATGTAACACAATGTTGAAAAGTTATTGAACATTGCTGGTTGAGTGAGACCATCATAAATTGCTTGGTAGCCGTCTATATAACAGCTCCGACAAGAATCTAATTTTCCAAGGGTTTCAGTTTAGGACAATCTGCCTTCATAGATTTATTAGTTATATATAACAAAACAAAGAGAATGTTTCATGGATAGCTTGCTGTTTTAAACCATATGCAATTGAGTTGAACAAGCAAATTAGGATGAGCAAAGAAGATGTGTGCAGAACTTTTACCATTGGTGTTTATTGCATGGTCTTGCTACCATTAAGTGCCAGCTGTTCCCACGTCAAGAGCTGAGAGCCAGAAGATCTTACGGCCTGGCACAACAAAATCATGAATACGGTTGCCAAATGCCATGATCCTATTAGAATCAGGAGATAGTATCCCCTTTGATTCAACACCTACGGTTTCAAGAAACAAGACTATGAAACAAAGTACATATGTGGTATTAGCTAAGGCTCTTAAAGGTTAAAGCTCTCTTTCTAAAAACTTGAACATGTTATCAAGCATAGGGTTTGGTCTTGATCCGGTAAGAGTGATTTCCAGTTTCAATCAGCTTGATACCGTTTTGTTGGATTCAAGATAGAAAATTAGAAATGGAATGATCTTGTTTTTGTTTGCGCAGGAAGCAACAGAGATCTTGGTTAAGCAACTGGAGCAGTTGTACACAGAGGACAAGCTATTGAGGGAGTTTCTCCCCAATACAGACTTGGGTTTGAATCTTGCTGGCCATTGGGGGCAAAATTAACATCCGGGCTCTCCCAGCGTCCGGTGACCGAGGCATACTCCAACCGATAATGTAGGCTGCTACGGACACTTGTCTAGTCTGGATCCACCGAGGGGGTTAGGATTACACCGGGTTATTCAAAAAAAAAAACAAAGGAAAAAGCTATTGAAGAAACAAAGGAAAGAAGAGGAAGGCAGAAACGCATTGCCACGAAAAATTGAAAATGATGACTGAATTGAACTAAATCATCATCTTCTTCTGAATCGAGTGGCAGTGTCTGTAGCAAAGGAAAAGTAGTTGACATGAGTTCTTTTGGAAACAAGGCTAAACCGATTCTTGAGCAGGAACCCTTCCTAATAAGCTCGAAGAAGATGCACATTATTGCAAGAACGCGATGAAGCGTTGAAGCTTGCTCTGCTGCATCCACAGCCTTTCGCTCAATTGTTAATCCTGGACAAACAATGAAGACTTAGAAGCAGTTCCAATTGTATCGGAAGAAAATGCAAGAAGTCAGGAGGGGCTTTGTTGTTGGATGAGTTTCAAAGGCAATGGCGGGCATGAAGGATCCGCTGTGGCTTGCAACTGCATAGGGGAATGTTGAGAAGTGTTGAGATTTAAAAATTGAAGGAGACTAATGCTTTGATGACTGATGTGGAAACTATTGTCACAAAATTCTTTGGTCAAGAACGTCTTGATTATGTCTCATTCAAATAAAATCTGTTGTGATAAAGACCTGTAGAGATCAACTTTGACAAAAAGTTATTTTGCAAGGTCATGAACTCTGAGGATCCAAATTGTATGGAAGCCTAAAACTACTAACGGCTATTTGGTTGCCCAAAAAATATTACAAATGGTCATTTTACCCACACAGTCATGCGTTTCTGCAAGCAACAAAAAATGCTGATGGGATCTTGAACATTTTTTACTTTCAGTTTCTGGGAACTTTAGGCGTCGGATGTTCTTCAGTGTCATCATATAATGATCTCTTGCAGCGCTTCAAGAACGGGTCTAGAGAGTTTGCTGCTTCGAGGGGCTGTTTCTCGGTTTAGTGGACTGTTCATCACATGACTAGATGAAACCTCCAGAGCATTCTCTTGTCCATCAAGCATCTGTGTTGCAAATCGTTCACAAAGTAATAATGGTCAACGGCATGCTGCAGATAATCATAATTATATCACACCAAGAGATTTTCTCTCCTGGTGAGTTGACATAGAGAACGAGAATACCTGTCCTAGATTCTCCAGCTTGCTCTGAACGACATCCCTGTACAAAAGAGTGAGCAAGTTCAGCGTAATGCTCCAAGAAAATACAAACAAAAATAAAATAAATTATTGAATTATCAACTGTAAATGTTAATGAGAAAGAACCAGATGATGTCGTCAACAGTGTCATTTGCTAGAAGGTAGTGTATGTTAACTGAGGAGACCTGTAGAAATGAAGCAAAAGCCATAGGAAGGTTTAAAAATGACGCTGCAAACGATCAGTTAGATATAGGGCGTGACTGTGACTCCATTAAACTCTCTTTCATGACTCACTTGACCAATTCCTATGTGCACA